>NW_027266629.1:0-71639 GCF_046630445.1 Rutidosis leptorrhynchoides
GATTGATGTATTGCCCTGTACATTTTTTGTTAGGAAGGTGAGTGAGTGAGTGAGAGTACTGGGTACCAGAGGGGCCTCTTCTGGTTTCTTTCCTCATTGCAAAACCAAATACTAACATTAATACAATATTCCATTTTCAAATGTTGAATTACAGTATGAAAATGAGATAAATAAATAATAACTAGCACTTTTACTGAGATTTGCTAGTAACTTAAATCTTAGCTAAAAGAGAGATCACTATCACTACTTACTGTTGGTCAAAATAGGAAAAACGATTTTGTTATATTACTAAAGCTATGAAATGAAAAGTTATTCTGAATTAGTAAATTTTAGTGAAATTTGTTAGTTAACCATGATAAATTCTTTTCATTTCAACTAATAAATGGTGATTTATTTTTTCTTCACATCCCATCTTAAAAGAGAGAAAAAACTTCTTCTTTTTTTATAAAGAGGGGAAAATATTATTATAATTCAGGCGATCGAGTCTAGTCGTGTTAACTTATGATAACACCCGAATAAAACTCCTTAATTCTTCAAACTAGACAAATCTGTAAATATTATAAAAAACACCGTTCACGAATAGATTGTCAGGATAAATTATAATATAAGTGTCCAAGCACACATGCCATATTCGAATACAAGCCATCCGATATAAGCAATTTATAGCAAATAACAGTAGTATATGTAATCAAAAGAAGTTAGCGAAGTAACAAAATCCGAGTTACTTATCAAAAGTGTCATCTATCGCATTTTTCTTTTGTTCAATCAAAGCTCGATTCGAGCTGAAGATGTTAAGAGTTTAGTCGATGTATGATAAAAGTTGCTATTGACAGTTTTGTACCAACACATATGTCGATGTATGATTATAAAGAGAAAATCCTCAAACGGGAGTCAGCATCTTCATAAATGAGAAGAAAAATCTGCTCCTTCCACAAAATCCTAAGATATACCATGAAATATAGTTGTCATAAAGTCCTTTTGTGCCCGCCCAATACTGACTGCAAGTCGTTGACCACGTTTATCTCTTGTAAGAAGTGGCTTCCCATCAATGCATTTTTGGTGCCAAATCCCAACAAAATTATTCTTCCATGTTGCACAAGTTTTATTTTTCAACCAGCACAACACATCAATTCGAAATTTATCAACCATTTCTTTAATCTTTTTTTTTTAAAAAATGTCGTTTGTTCAGAATCTAGGCCAAGATCATGCCTAGCTGAATAAAGATCATGGCAGAGCTAGCGAATCAAAACTTGGAGCTTTATTTTTCGGACGAGAACTTTTAATAATAGGTGTCGTTTGTTCAGGATCCAGGCCAAGACGATGCCCAGCTGAAGACCCGTAGACGAAGGCTCCTCAATAATCGGTTGCAATTTGTTTTGCTTACAATTCTTCACTATCATGTGGGAATATTTTCTAAAATATTCAAAAGATATATATTAATGTGATTGTATAAAAAATTATTTATTTTGACGGTCTATAAATAGCCAATTTATTTTCAGAGTAAGAAAAAAGAAACTAACGTGAAATTAAATTTTCTAGCAGTTCTATACATGTTTTTCTACAAGAATTTTTATAGGATTGAATTCAATTTTATCTCCATCTTACAAGTGCTACTAGGTTAATTTCGATGGTGTAATTCACAATTTGTATCCTTAAGGCTTATTCTTTGTAACTCTATTGCACACTATAAATGGAAGTAAATAAAACCATAAAAAAAGTGGCATTAATTGTTACACACCTTGAATTTTAGTTGAATATACTATTACAGAAAGAGTTACAAGTGATTTACACCAACAATTTTAAGGTTTTATTCATTATTCAACAATGGATTCAAGTGGAACTTTAAAGCAACTCGCCCTCAAACTTGTGAAGTTAGATAATTTCGATGGTGGAAATTTAAGAAAGTAGCAAAATAAAATGCACTTTATCTTCTCAACTCTCAATGTTGTTCATATTCTCACTATCCCCAAACCGCTTGAACAAGAAGATGAAATAGTTGCTGCTACAAGGGCAAGACATAAGTGGAAAAATGTTGATTACACGTGCAAATGAAATATTCTGAATGGCTTAAATGATGGATTATTCGATATATATTAGAATGAAGAAATTGGCTCCAGCTAGAGTATCACCAGGCTGCTTCCCAAAATACTTAGCAAATCACCAATAACAAAACACCTAACAAAAATCGTTAGTGAGAGATTATATCACATTACACACGCCACAATATTAAAGTAATTTAAAACTACAACCTAGCCATGGCTAATAAAATTCAAGATTGATGTGATAACTGACGATCGCACCAAAAACTTTGAGAAGCTTCTTTGCCTCAATCAAGTACTTGACCGCCCTCCATCTTTTACAGAATAAAACTCGATCAAGTCTCCAACCTGAAGGTTATTTCTATGAATAAAATTCAGCCAACCTGGCCCGAATACTTCAGGTTTTAAAACCCGTCCAGATGGTCGGACCATGTAGCAAATTTTCCACACATTTCCATGAGCATCTCTAACATGAAAGTCAACTGACATGTTGCGATCCAAAAAAGGTGGAAGAGATTGCAAGTGTTTAGTAGGATATGCCATCTTTGAAGTCGCATCGGTAATGGTAAGTTCTTTAGAGAAGATGAATGTGGAATTTGCCATATCTAGAAAATCAATCCACCATCTTCCACCCAAAGCCGGCTTGACCCTTAGTCAAGATAGGCAATCGTATAGGGCCCAAAAAATTAAAAGATACATATAGTATATATGTTGGACGAAAAAATTATTATACCATTCAAATTAAATAATTAAAAATATAATTATTATTTTTTGGAATAATAAAATGTATAAAGTTTTATACAACATAATTATAATATTAAGACGTTATCATTTTTTTGAGTGCAGTATAAACGTATAAATATTTTATACCTGATAAATTTTATACATAATTTATATAAAAAAATATATATAATGAAATATCTCTTTCATTTCGCCTAGGGCCTCCAAAATAGTTGAGACGGAACGGAAAATTGCCAAGCAAGTTTGGGACAAATTGTGAGCAAAATACATGTCAGAAGATGCATGGAGTAAGAAATTTCTTGTTAGTTTCTATGGTTGATGGTTGTTCTGTTATTGAACAACTCCATGAAGTTGAAAGAATGATCACTCAATTTAAGCAATATAATATGAACATGGATGAAGTTTGTGACCGTTTCCTCCTTAGTTGACAAACTTCCTCCATCCAACAAAGATTTCAAAAAGACACTAAAACACAATAAAGAAGAAATCAATCTTAGAGGGTTTGATAATAGCCTTCGAGTTGAAGAAGAATTTAGAAAGGAAGATCAACAACAAAATGAAAATTTGGATGAAGGGAAGATCCATACTGTTGAGGAAGGACAAACAACAAAGTCTGACGATAAAAAAATCTCCAAGAAGAATGATAATGAAAAATTAAAAAAGAAAACCAAATATTTTTAATGTGGAAAGTCTGGACATATCAAGAAAAATTGTCGTTTCCTGGCCGATAAAAAAACTCTTCCAACTCAGAGGTTCCGCAAAAATTTATACTAATGGTATATGAGATCAACATGATTGAAGATAATGTTGCTTGGTGGAATGATTATGGAGCCATCAATCATGTGAGCAAAGATAAAAGTCAATTTAAAAACTTTGTGCCTATTGAAGATGGGAGCTTTCTTTACATGGAAAATTTGTCCTCTATTCTTATCAAGGCCAAGAGGAACCGTTGATTTTGAATTTACTTCTGGAAAGAGTTTAACTCTGAAAGATGTTTATTATGTTCTTGAAATTTCGAAGAATTTAGTATGGGGAAGTCTTATGAATAACTATTTTGGTTTTAAATTTATAATTAAGGAAGATAGTTATATTCTGTCCAAAGGAGGAGTTTTTGTTGGAAAAGGATAGTTATCATATGGCATGTACAAACTTAATATTACTTCCTCCATCCGGGATTAAATGTCACAAGTAGGAATTTTTGTGGGATTAAGAAATGTAATGATTATCGAAAAAAAACTTAAAAATACTCATGCAGTAACTATTTGAAATATTAAAATATTATTACAATAATATATTTGATCTTTGATATTTTAATATAATAATATATTTGATCTTTGAGTGGAAGGGGCCTAAATGAAAAATATTGTAAAAAATATGAGATGTGCCAATTAATTATGGGCAGTTAAATATGAAAAGTGTGACAATTAATCCACGATGGAGTGAATATTAAAGATATTGCTTTTGCTTATATGCTTGATTCCTCATATTTATGGCATTAGGTCATGTTAATTATAGAAGATTACATGAAATGTATAAGTTAGAATTTATTCTTGAATTTTCTATGGATATTGAAAAATACACTACATGCTCACTCACAAAAATAACTAGAAAAACTTTTTCTAAGGGTTTAAAGAAATACTAAGTTGTTAGAATTAATACATAGTCATGCTTGTGACTTGCATAGTACTCCAAAAGTTGGTGGATAGGAATACTTTCTGACGTTTATAGATGATTCATCTAGGTTTTGCTAAGTGCTTGATAAATTTAAAATTTATAAATCTGAAATTGAATTGTATGGTGAGTGTTTTATTAAATATTTAAGAACGGGTCATGGCGGAGAATACTTTAATCCAAACTACTTTTCTTCACCGGTATAGTCCATCAAATTATATCATCTTATACACCACAACAAAATAGTATGGCTGAAAGGAAAAAATTAGACTTTAACGGAAATGTTAAATGCAATGTTATCATACTCTGGACTTTCAAAAGATTTTTGGGGAGAAACTATGTTATCAACTTGTCATATAATGAATAGAATTTCAAATAAAAGAACTAAGACTACCCACATGAACAAAGAGCCAAATCTTAATTTCTTAGGATTTGGGTTGTAGAGCAATTTTTAAAATTCCTAAATCCAAAAGAAAGAAATTGGTCGACAAGACATTGAATGTATATTCTTAAGATATGCACAAAATAGCATAGTTATAGATTTATGGTAATTGAACCTAATAATTCAATTTCGATTAACGTTATAATTGAATCTCCAAATTCCATCTTTGATCAAAATAGATTTAACAAATAAAATAGAACCTAATAATTCAAAGTGAAGATTTAGTTGATGGTCCAGAAATAAGAGCTAGAAAAATCCAAAGATTTTGGTTGTGATTTTTGTATGTTCCTAGAAAGATGGCATGATATTATGTTCCTAGAAAAATTTGATGATGTAATATTACCAATGGCCACAAATTTAATGAGTCAAAAAAATGAATCTATCGTAAACTTAAAAATGGCAAAGGAGTCATGATCTCTGGTGATACGTGGATGACATGCTAAAATTTGGAAATGACTAGGAACAAGTTGAAGAAATAAAGAATTTCTTGTCAAATAATTTTGCAATGAAAGCTATGGAAAAAATATCTTCAGAATTAAGATAGCACGAGATAAAAATAGCATATATTTAATTCAATCTCATTATATTGAGAAAATACTTAAACATTTGATATGTAGAATAGTATACCAGTATCTACGCCCATAGATCATCAATTTAAATTGGTAGCTAATGCAAGAAGAAAAATTGAACAATTAGAATTTATTAAGAGTAATTGGTTGTGTAATATATGTTATGACGTCCACAAGACCAGGTATAGCATATGCACTTGGACAACTTAGTAAGTATAATAGTAATCCAAATAACTTACGCTGATAAACAGTGAATAGGTTGCTTAGATATCTGAAGAAAATAATAAATTATACTATTTGCTACAATGAATTTCCTGCTGTTTTAGAAGGTTGTTCACATACTAGCTAGATCACAAGTAAGGAAGATAATACTTTCACAGAAAAATTAATTATAAATCATGCTTCTACAAGCGGATGAATTTTCTTACTTGGTGGAGGTGCAATTTCGCGGGTTCTAAAAAACAGTCCTACATAGCAGATTTCACTATGGCTGTTGAATTTATAGCGTTAGCTTCAATTAGTAAAGATGCAGAATGGTTAAGAAATTCTTTGTACGATGTGTCATTATGGCCTAAACCAATTCCGCCTATTTCTATACGTTGTGATAGTGAGGCAATACTAGCAAGATCATAAAACCAAGTTTATAATAAAAATCTAGATATATTGGATTAAGACATAATCTTGTTCGTCAATTAATTTCTAATGGAGGGATCACTATAACATTTGTGAGGTCTAATGATAACTTGGCAGATCCATTAACCAAAAGTCTTGCTAGAGACCAAATAAATCGGACCTCAAGAAGGATGGGTCTTAAACTCCTAAATTGAAGTCACTTATAGTGGAACCTCGACTTAACTTGACACAACATCAAGTCTCAAATTCAATAAAGCAAAATACACTATTTGTATGAAGCCGTTAGCATTATAATATATTTCAATTTCATCCCAAGTAAAGTACTAGGAACTCGTAATGACAAATGAATGATGAGTTTTACGCTCTTAATAGATCATAAATATCTTAAAGTGTTAGGTTACGAGATACTATTGACAAGATCTACATATGTGAGTAAGAAGTGTGGCCGCTTATAAGAGTTTAAGAGGTTAACTCTGGCAACACTCATGAAAAAAATATAGACACATGGCCTTAATAGTGTCGGCAAAAAATATTTATGAGCACTTGTTAGGTGACTGAAACCACTGTGTGAAATGTGTTTTGTTAACCAAACTGAATTGTTGGTTTCAAAGCTTGTGTACCATGTAAATTTCGCTAACTTTAATATATTCTAACTAAATGAAGGTTCAATTGTAAGACACCATCATTTATGCAATTGGTTTCCAAGATTGATGAAAATATTTTGAAAATGACGGAGGATTGTTGTAATATTTTCTAAAATATTCAAAAGGCACATATCAATATAAAAAGATGTATACATAATGAGTTATCTTTGAAAAGATGTATAGTAATAAGCTATCATAAAAAATGTGTGATTGTATGAACATTTGTTTCTTTTCACGGTCTATAAATAGACAACTGATTTTTGTTCATAATAAGAGAAAAAAAAAACTAACGTGAAATGAAATTTTCATCCTTTGTATAATTAAATTTTATAGTAATTCTATGTATGTTTTTCTACATGAATCTTTATAGGATTGAATTAAATTTTGTCTCCATCTTACAAGTGTTAGTGGGTTGATTTCGATAGTACAATCACAATCACCATTGGCTTCATGGTATCTTGAGGTTTATTCTTTATAACTATATTGTATACTACAAGTGAGAGCGAATAAAACCTTAAAGAAAATAACATTGTTACATATCTCGAAGTTTAGTTGAATCTACTAATACGAAAAGAGTTACAAGTGATTCGCACCAACATATCAAGCCATTGAGGTCATTGACAGCCTTGAATTTATAGACATTTTTTAGGATCGACGGTAATTTGTTTTCCTTACGATTCTCCATTTGATTCAAGTTTTTTCACTAATCGAATCTCTTGATTGTCTCGGTAGACATATCCTATCTTCATTCAAATTTAATTTACCATTCTGAGTATTCGGGATGGACGTAATATTCTGCTCCAAATTTTCCCACAAGTTCGCTAGTCGGAATCCTGACCCCGAGTCTGACCAAGAGAGAAAAAACTTGTTGGGCTCGTTTCCAATTTTACGCATAAGGGATTATTAAGATAATCAAATTTGTAAAGCCTACGTTTGTTTGCAGTCCTACCAAGACCAAATTCATTTATTAGGTCTTATACTACTACTAGCCCAGCAAATTATAATTGGGCTTCATCACCAAATACATGTTTTCTTATAGCATGAAACGATCCACACATAATAAAATCACATAAAAATGTTAAATAGATCCTCCTAATTACTAAATTGGTGCAACAAAGCTCATACTCCTTTCGTCTCAAAATACATGATGATATTTTTCATGTTTTTTGAGATGGATGTAATAATTTTTAGAAGGATCGATATAGCAAAAAGTGCTGTAATATTAACAAATCTCTTAATTTGCAGAGATAATATATTACGTGAAAGAACACTAATTAATCAACAGTACTAATGGTGCCTCTCTAATTCTTTAATTAATTAAAAGCCAACATTTTGATCAACACCGAAGACTGGATAACAATGAGGATATGAATAATAAAACGCATCAAGGTCGAAATTATTTGGTTCTACAAAATCATTCATTCCCATGTCGAAATTGTCAGCCACAAATGGTTCGGTCCAGAAATTCAATCCTCTTGGCTCTTCATAAGCTTCGAATAAACTTGTACCATTACAACTATCCATATCGATGTTATTTGTAGTTGAAGATGATATAGTATTATCCGTGATGATGCTTGATAGGTGATCACTACAACTCGAATGTGGTGAAGATGGGACCGACTTCGCAGAATCAGTATTACTACAATTATTATGACTATTATTTGGGTTCGAGTCATAATTTTCCGTTTGTTTGGGTTCATTAGTATCTGAGACTGTTTGTGTAGGCTTAATTCCCTGCTTCTTCTTCTTGAGAGATGTATGCCAATGGTTTTTTATTTCATTATCGGTTCGACCCGGTAACTTAGCTGCAATTGCAGACCATCTGCCAAATAAAAAAACTTAATATCAACCTCTAAATAATCGAAGACTAGTATATATCACTTCTCCCATTAGCAATTCATATAATCTATTACAGTGGGAGTGTAATTAGGAGTTAATTTAGAAATTTGTTCTCTAATCATGTAATACAAATTTGGTTTAATTATACAAATTAATGATAAATACCTGTTTCCTAGGGATTCGTGTAATCTGGTGATGATTTCTTCTTCCTCTTCACTGTAATTCCCTCTTTTAATATTAGGTCTTAAATAATTCATCCATCTCAATCTGCAACTCTTCCCACACCTTGATAAACCTAAAATGAAATCAAAATCAACATAAGTTTAGTGAACTCGATCTAGCTTACTCAAATCGAATTTTCTAAATATATATAGCTTTTAATTTTAACTTGAAGAAAATTTACCTGCGAATCGGGGAAGTTGGCGCCAATTCCAACAGCCGTACCTTGTTACATAAGCTATGAGCTTCTTGTCTTCCTCAGGCGTCCATGTTCCTTTCCTCAGTCCTGACTGATCTCTACCAGGAGTCCTCACCATGTTTTTTTTTTGTTTTTTTTTGTTTCCTACTTTAAGGATTAATCAGTTTAATGAATTTGGAAAGTATGTGAGCTTATTTATATCATGCAAAACGACTTTCAAATGTTCAAACTAAAAACGTGGAAAACGCGCTATGTGGAATATATTATTGGGCATGTCACATCAGTAAATACAAATTTATTTCCACTATATATATTTGGATAAATAAAAATACAGGAAATTAAGTTAAATAAATAATCAGGGCCATCGAAGAAGACTCCTGGGCATGATTTATTTATTTAACATGTCCTACGTAGTACTACTAATTAGCGCAAAGGCGAAAAACGTCATGTTATGGGCTTCGACGAAACTGGATGAAGATTATTTTTACCCTTTTATATGTTTTTATGAACACGTGATAAACTTTGTTAAGTGAATACTTAATTACTAAAGTTATATTAGAAAATAACGTCATCTTAGTTGATTCAAACTTCCATGAAAATCAATGTCTTGAACGAAGAAGATTAAAATTAATTACTATCTTCAGTTACAGAATTATATATATGTATATCAGTATATATATATATATATATATTTTGAATTACTAGTTTATTTTATGAGCATATGTTATAAGTCTCAAAATCATAATGATTGTTCGGTTTTTACCCTATTTCCAACAAATAAAATAAAAATAAATCATAATGATCAAATATAGATACAGATAGAAATGTGTTAATTATACACACTGCATATGCAATCATTGTTTGAACTAGCCAGGATCCCCGTCCTTAAAAAAAATCGTTTTCTATGTATATTATAAATAATAAATTTAATTTTATTAAATAATTTTTTCACTGTTGTTAAAGGAAAAATATTTATAAAAGAACAAATTTAACGAGGAAAAAGACATTGAAACCAATTGAAATTTTTCATATAATATAGAATAGTGTTTAATTAGATAAAATATAATTTGTGATTTTATAGTAATAGTATCAGACGTTATAATATATTATTTTTATTGTTTAAATAAAATATTTATACGACATGGAAATAACTGATTAGTGAATAAAATAGACTATTAGAACACTTCAATTACATATAAATCGATCCCACCCTATTTGGAGTAGTTACAATACTTCAAACCAAATAGATTGCCGGGAAGTTTTCTCAAGTCATTTCTGATTTTAAGCGAGAATGGCACTAATATTATATGTTACACAAGTCAATGCACCGAGCGTTAGATGAGAAGTAAATACCTTCAAGAATAAAGAATAAAATATCTAGATATATTGTATAAAGACTTATTTTTATAAAAAGTTATATTAAAAAAATTTAAATATTAGATGAGAAGTAAATACCTTCAAGAATAAAGAATAAAATATCTAGATATATTGTAAAAAGAATATTTTATAAAAAATTATATTAAAAAATTTAAATATATATGAAGTATTAGATAAAAATGAAATATATATATATATTGATAGAGTTTGATTAGTATAAGAAATTAATTAAATTTCTTTTTGGCTTTACAAGAATTATAATTCTTTTTTATTTTTGAAAATAATTAATAGAATAAAAAATAAAAGCTGCATGGGAAGATTCGATTCACCATTAAAATCTACAAGTAGAACGATTCATTTTTCGTAAACTGAATATTCAATCAAAGACGGAGCTAGCAAATAATTTAGTAGGACACGAATTCTACCCTTATTTTCTTTAAAATAAATAATATTACATATATATACAAAACACTCCCAATATTTAATATACTTTATAATTTTCCTTTCATTTGTAGTAAATTTTAAAAACTCCTTGAATTTATGGCGAATAATGTATTTGCCTCTTCCATTAACTTTTATAATGTATCCAAATTAAAAATTGTTAAGTCCAAATCAATAATATTATGAACATATTGATATCCATAATTAAAAAGAAGGGTACAATATTTTAATCTCTCGTAATTTCATAATTAATTTAACCCTACTTTTATAAAATAATATATTATTATCTTTTTCCGTTAAATTTTTAATTGTTTGACCAAATTTTGTGAAAATACTATTTTATCTTTTTAAATATATCTTTATTTATCATTTTTCATATAAATAATAATAATTAAATTATTATAATTATAATTCAATAACAATTAGAATACTACCGGTTAATTTTTTCAAATTAGAATTACATCATTATAATATATATGATTGTAGATTTATATTAAAAGTAAAATTTAAGTAGTGAATGAAGTTTAAAAAATTATATTTTCTTAATCAAATTATAACTTATGATAAATTAATTGATAAATTTATAATTCTAAATTTAAATATGTATTGGTCAATAATTTTTTAATATATATTAAGATTAAAATTATAACTAAAATTATATTAAAAGGGTAAATAGTATTTTTTGGAAGTTAACGGTCAAAATTTGGTCAACTAACTGAAAATGTTAACGAAGGGGATAATAATATATTATTTTGTGAAAGTAGGAGGCTTAAATTAATTATGCAACCAAAAAAAAGAAAATCATATATTAAGTCTAAACTGGGGATTAAATATTTTACCCTAAAAAGAATAAATACAAATTACATGAAATATAATTTAGCCTTTTTGTAAATGTAGATTTTTTTAGAATAATTAACTATAAATTTTATCATGCCAATATATTACATGATCTTCATAGATTTAAATTATCTTAGATTTGAAAACTTCGCGATCCGACTGCAAAATTTTGATCTATATCCTGTAAGGAGATGTTTAATTTGACACAACTCAACTTGTCTTACTCGACGTAATTTTAAACTTCTTTTAAATTTCCCTACAAATTGTTTTACTTGAGTACTACTGTACAGTACTGTAGGATTCTACTGTACTGCATGATCGTGGAGCTTGCCTTTAATATGACTTCATAATACAATTAAGTGAATTCAAGTCGTGCATGCATTCTTCATGTCTTGTTAAATTACGAGGAAGTTGAAGTATTATCGAGAAGGTTGATTTTATTTTCGGCAAGTCATGCATGCTTTATTTGTAATTTCACTAATATTGAAATGTTGGTGAATTAATATGCATGGCTGACTTGTGGGCTGTTCCTACAGACCGTTCACACGACTAATAACAGGATCCTAATTAAATGCTCAGATACACGACAATGTCATTCGCTTAACATGGTTATAAAAAAGTAAATGTATTTTATAAATGTATAAATCTTTTTGTGCATTATTATTACTATTGACTATAAAATTTAGAATAATTAAATTAGGTCTCGCTTTAAATTTTAGAATAAAGTTTCGATTCAAGTTTGATTCCCAGTTTAATTTTACTCGATCTTAGATTAGGATTCATATTAAAATTGACTTTTCAGTTTAGAATATTGTCTATTTCATAAAAGACACATTTCTTCGCTTAAGAGATCTAATCTAATAAGATAAATTAAGAAAACCTTTTATTCTGTAGTTTAACTTATAGAAAATGTGAAGAATAAAAGAAATACTTATGATCGACGGTGAGGAATATTGGTTCTTGAAGCTTTCATGCGGATTGACACTTTGATCTATGGACACAATTGGTTTATTTTTTTATCACAACAATTGAAGAATGAGTTGATCTTTGACAGCACAATTAATGGTTTTAAAGAGACCCAAGACTAAATTGAATCAATGAGTATTCTACAAGGAGTAAATTGTTGTCTTAATCAACTCCAGATCATACAAGGAATATATTGATGTCTTTATCATCTTGAGATCACCCTAACTTATTGATATCTTCGATCAATGATCAAGTGTTCTTCAAACATAATGGACGAACGGATCATGCAACTCATTGGTGTGATGAATAAGAGTCTTGTTCTTTTATAAATATAGACTTTCTTCATATGATTCATAAGAAGTGCAAGCCAGTTAGAGTGAGAACTTCATAAGAAGAAAAAGCTCCCGTTATCTCTCTTTTTCATGTAGCCGAACCAACCCACTCTTACATGATCGATATCCTTGATAGTTGATCATAGTAAGCGGCTTCTACTTGATTATTGTAGGGTTTATTAGAGAAAACAACTTTTGTTTGAATAAGTATTATTCAATCAATAAAAATTACGTTTCGACATCATTTGTTATTTTTGGTAACTTGTTAATTTAATCCATCTACCCACACAGTCAGTATAGATACACTTTATTTCTAAATTTTAAATAAATAATTATTGGATCTCCTACACTTACATGTTTCTATATATGTTTTATTTCTTCTAAAGTATTTAAACTAAGTATTTAAAGTTCATAAACCCTAAAGTGCAGTAATCTTGTGCTAAAATCATTGATGCCAACTTAATGTATTGTCAATTGAGGAAGTTTGTGACACAAAATCATTACAATTTTTCTGGTTCTTGATTTTTATGTTAATTTTTTTTTTTCTTGATGATTTTCCATTTCCTCAATTATTACACTTCAATTGGAAAACCGTCTATATAGTGGACGTACGAATTTTTTATTTCAGTACTCTATATGTTAGTACCACAACAGCACAACTTCACTCTCATTCCATTATCATCCCGACAATATTTAGGACTGTATCTATGGAAATTTGTATTGTCAAATCAGCCAATTAAAATTGTTGTGTAGAAACATTTATTGATTGCCATGCTGGCTTACATTTAGTCAGCGACTTAGCAAAAATATCACTGGGAATAATTAGTTCGATTGGTTGATCAGACTCTAGGTGGATTCTGGCCACAATTTTCAGAGGACCCTTCCATGATCTTTCTTACGACGATATGAATTAGATTATGGTTTATGAGGTAGCATGAGAGCAACTGTACAATATAAGTCAATTTTCTGGGTAGGTTTTCCGACTCCAATTCTATAATATGGATTCAACCCACTAAAATCGACTCTTGTGGTTGGAGAAGAGCTTAAAATTAATCGTGGTTGCTTCAATGCGAAAGAAAAAAAAACGAGAATTTGCATTTTTTTTTATTTGATATTTTTTCAATTTCGGTTTTCTAGTAATACGAACCGAATCCACCAAAATTGGACCAATGCGGTGAGGGCATGGACCAGATAATAAATCAATGTCGATAATTATCAAGAGATATCATGTACTCCTTTTATCTCAAAATATATATTTTGTTTTCTTTAAAAATATATATAAAAAATATCATGTATTTTCAGACGGAAGTAGTCATATAATCAAGATTCAACACAAGAGATGAGACCCACAATGTCTATATATAAACAATAAATAAATAAATTAAGAAGAGACCCACCAATGCCATGTTAGTCTAAAACGATATAAATCTGTCTCCATTTCAATTTGCTTAAGTTCACATGCGTACACTTTTGGCTGTTATAATCGGAGTGTCGGATTTTCATTAGAATTTTGAATATGTAACTTTTTATTTGGGACACAAACACACTTGTGATCAGTAAAGAGATAACAATGACTCTGTGGGTCACTCACTGAAGTAAAAAACATTTATTTTTGTGAAGAAAGACTGAAGTAGACATATAGTATAAGACGCACGATTAGTTTCATGTGTTTTGTGTGGCATACTCATACTTTCCATGTTGCATCAAGAGAAAAGTCATACTTTCCATGAAGTCAAGTCCAACTAGTACTGCTAGTTTTGAGAAGCACGATAGAAAGCAACATGAAGCGTTATAGAAGCATCCTAGTAATCAGGAATAAATAAATAAAATTGAATATTCATTAATCAAAATCAAGAACAATTTTAATATTATGGGCAGGTTTCATCAGTCAATGAAAACAATAACAGTACTGTGAATATATCTTCGTAAGCAGTAAGCACAACCAGTATATTTTAATCACAGTTTATTTTTTTTAATAAAATTATAATTCCAATAATAGTCAAACACACATAGAAACATTATAGTAGTTGGTTGGAGGGAAAATGTCTGAATTGGGAAAATTGTACTTTATGTCCTTATAGATGGTATTCACGAGTTTTTTATGTTTTTTTATTTTGGATTTAGTTTTGTGTCTCTCTTGTTGAAAAACGTTAAAGAATTATATCCTTGAGCGGTCAAATATTGCCCGCTGACACCTTTTCGTGTTAAATCTACTTACGTGGTCATTTCAATCTATCAATGAAATTACACATGTCTAGCATACGTATAATGTGTAATGTTAACAACACGTGTAATAATAATTCCATGTAGATTTGTAATAATTAATAAATTTTATTTCTCATTTTAATTTATTTTGTAATTAATTAAAAAACTCATGGGACCCACAAACTCTCCTATTATATTCCAAAACGGGATTTTTTTTTAGTTTCCCTCTTGTATTACAAACATATAGCCAAAAAAAAAAAAACAAGAACAAAGAAAACATATAGCCAAAAAAAAAAACAAGAACAAAGAGTAACTCACTAATGCTTTTTTCACCCAAACCCTAAATCTAATCGGCTTCCGCTCTTTCTCATCGCTGACGGCGAACTCGCTGAAGTCACGTAGACAACAACGAACTCGGCAAAGAGAGACGACGATTCACCCAATTATTTTGCTTCATACATGTGTAATGGACAAGTAATTTGCTCTTCTTTACCTTTTTTTTTAAAAAAAAATCAATTTTTCATGTTAGTTGGCCTTGGCCTTGATTGACTTTATTTATTAGTATCCGAATTTGGCTTGGGTTTTTTTGTTGTGTGTTCTGAATTTTAAGGATCCTGTCTATTTTGAAAACTGAGATTGCAATCTGTAGCAGCTTATTGGAATTTGATTCCACTATGTTCTTGCTCGTGTCTTCCTGTCCCAATTCACATATTGAAAATACATATAGTAAAGATTTCACACGTTAATTGAATAAAAAAAATCACGACAATATTATTTTGTAACAGATTTCTCAATTGAATTTTCTTGAACTGATAGGTAGGTTGCAGACTTTCTATAAATGACAGTATTATTTTGTAACACACTATTGTTTGCTTGAGTTCAATGAGTTGCATATTTTGCTAAAAGTTGGTTTTTTTGCGCTTCTGGTTTCATGGATTTTATATTTATTCAAATATGATTATTGTATTAGTTAATTAATATGTTTAAATTTTGGTTATACAAGTTGCTTAGGTTGCATTATTTTCATGATGGTCGGTTTGAAGTGAGGAATGGGAAGGCAATTTACGTGGATGGGAGAGAAAAAGTAGTTGAACTTATGTCCAATGTTGTTACTCTGAAGCTTCTGGAGGATACTTTAGAGGAGGTTGGACCTTACAAAGAGTTCACTGACTTGTACTATAAGCATGCTAATTCAACAAAGCTTGTCTTTAAGAGATAGAAAATGATGTAGCTGAAATGGTATGAGGATTGGATTTTGACAAATCAAATGGAATTGTGAACATGTTTGCTACTAGATGTTTAACTGAAGATGCAGATGGAGATGTAGCCAGCCCAATTGTGGCACCAAATCCATCAGTTGTGCGAAGCCCACCAGAACCACCAATCCCACCTCTGCTACTAAGTCCAACCCATCTACCAAGCCCAAATGATGAAATGGCAGAGAATAGAAGTATTCTAAATGGTAAATGGAAGGAAATTGGTGAAGAATTCTTTGACTCGTTCACATATCCCATTGATGGTTTGGAATGCTTACACAAGAAGCCCCATGATGATATCCCACATGTCAACTTTGACAGCTTTTACCTTGGAGAAAGTGAAGAGACAGAGGAGGCTATTGTACAAGAACCTGCACAACATGATGGTGACGAGCCTGCAGCACATGAACATGTACATGAAGCTGCTAAAGGAGTTGGCCAACAGTATAATGAATTTGATTTTGAAGAAAATAGTGAGAGTGATGGTGAAGATGAGAACATTTACAGGTTGGAGACTGGGTATGAGTCTGAGGAGATTGGGGATGTGAGTGATTTAGAAGAAGAAGATGAAGGTATTAGGGAAAGACCCAATTATCCGGTGTATGAGGCCAAGCCTGGTGTAATTCCTGTCTTCCATGAAAAGATGATATTCCTGAATTTAAAAGTAGCCTCAAATGTTATAAAGGATTACACAATATACAATGGGTATCCATTCAAGTTTGCAAAGATCGACAAGAAGAGGGTGAAAGCTATTTTCAAAGGTCCAACATGTAAAGCACATATTCTTGTGTCTGAAACGGTGAAAGTAGAACTTATATGCTTAAAACAATGAAAACTCAGCATAACTGTACAAGGAGCTTCATTAATGCACTGGCTTTGAGAAAATGGCTCACAGAGAAGCTTCTGCCAGAAATTATGAAAAAGCCTACTATGTCAACAAGAGACATACTGAGTGAAGTAAGGAAAACTTGGAGGCTTGAGATAAGTTTGGACAAAGGATATGCAGTAAGAAGAATGGCGTTCGACAAAATTCATGGGACATATAAAGAGCAATACGCAAGGATCATAGACTATGCTGCAAAGATTGCAAGGAGAAATCCCGGTGCAACTAGCTTGGTTACACATGCTGGTGGTAGATTCGAGAGGATGTATGTTTCATTCCCTGCTTGCACAAATAATTTTCGATATTGCAGGTATGTATTGTGTATTTATCATGTCTTTGTAAATTATTTTATAATTAAAATATCTATAATACCAAATATTTATAATAACTGTCCTTACTTATTTTTGACAGGCCTCTTATTTGTGTTGATCGTGCCCATTTGAAAGGGCATAACACAAATCAGATTCTTACTGCAGTGGGAAGGGATGCCAACGGTCAATTTTTTCCAATTGCAATTGCAATGGTGGAAAAAGAGTGTCAGAAGATCTGGCTCTGGTTCTTAGGTCTTGTTTTGGAAGACCTTGGGGGTAGACAAGCCTCAATCTCAGCAATTATGAAGAAGCAGCATGACCCAGCTGATTACGTGGATGATTGTTACAAGCCATCAACATTTTTAAAGCATTACAGTGGTGAAGTACATGGGACAAACAGTCCTAATCAGTGGCCTGTAACTGGCCTAGCACCACTACTTCCTCCACCATTATAAAAACGTCCAGACAGGCCAAAAAAATTAAGGAGTAAAAAGCCAGAGGATTAGAATCCTAAGAAACCCACTGTCAGGGATAAACCAAAGTGTAGTAAGTGTGGTGATATTGGCCATAACAGGAGGAGATGCAAATCTGGATGTGATCCTCAACAAGTAAGTCAACTCGTATATTTATTTATATATCTTACCGAAAAATACATTCGTTTTGTTTCTTAGCATTTGATTATATAACCATTTTTTTACCTTTGTTTCTCTGTTTGGTTGCTGCTGAGCAGCAGTAACAAGTAATGGAAGACCCGTCAACTGAGGAACAACAATCTCAACAAGTGATGCCTACTCACCCACTGCAGTCCAGTGAAAGAGACAACATAAAAGAAAAGGACAAGACTTTAGATACACAAGCTGGCACAAAGAAGAAAAGACAAGCAGAAAGTTCTCAGAATCCTAAAATAATGAAGAAGAAGCAGAAGCAAGCTGGGCCTTGGACTCAATAATTAGAATCGAAAAATCGTGACTCTTTTTATGTATTCTTATCAAGGAATATTGCCTACTTGAGTATTTTGTTATTGTTGCTATAAGTGTGGATGATTTGGTTATGTTTAAAACCAACTTGTTTTGGTAATTTTTTGTAATGCATCTGGTAAATGCGTTTGGTTATTTTGTAATGCATTTGGAATTATGAAATATTGGGATTATTATATAATGCTTATGTAGTTATTTTGTAATGCATCTCTAGTGCAAGTTTTGTTTCTTGTAAAAAGTAGCATTTGCAGGACAAAGAAGGCTACAATACATTATAGTTTCGAATTGTCAATACATTGATAATACAATATGTGGATGCTGCATTTAATAACAATGGATAAGAAGTCTCAAAATTCGACAAAATCTATCGGGAAACCGCGAAAGGCCCAACATACAATTTAAATTGAAATTTTCAATTTTGATTTAGAGAATGAAATTGAAAGGAACCAACTAGTGGCAACAAACATAGAAACGTCTTCTCAAGTGTCGCTCGATATAAGAAGTTATCAGAGTGTTGTACTCGTCGGCCATTGTAGTGGCACCTAGGGTTGTGCTGGGTCACACATACAAAATTGTGCACCACTACATATGTTGGCGAACGATAAGTAACTCGTTATAAGTGATTCTCATATTCCATATTGATGTTGATCGAGTAAGTCTGTATTGAATTAGGGATTTCAATTTTTAGGGCTAGGGTTCTTAATTTATTCAAGAGAGAATTGAATTTTGGAGAAGGGGAGAAATCTCGCTTTGGAAGATAATAGGAGAGCTTGTGGGTCCCATTGGTTTTTTAATTAATTACAAAATAAATTAAAATGGAAAAAATAAAATTTATTAATTATTATAAAATCTACATTGAAATGGAATTGTTATTACACGTGTTGTTACATTACACGTATGCTAGACATGTGTAATTCAATGATAGGTTGAAATGACCACGTAGGTGGATTTAACACGGAAAGGTGCCAGTGGGCAATATTTGACAGCTCAGGGGTATAATTTTTTAACTTTTTCAATAAGAGGGACATAAAACCCAAGTCTGAAACAAGAGGGGTAAAAAGCTCGTGAATACCATCTATGGAGGACATAAAATACAATTTTCTTTGTCTAAATTATAGGTTGTCAGGTGATCATTAGTATATCGCGTGCACCACTTATCAATTTTTTTTGGGTACATAACACTTATCACCCGTACATATAATAGTATTACCACAAGTACAAAGGTTTTATTCGCCTACATAGTTCATATTTCTCTATTTCCTTAAACAAGAAGATCACTAGTTTTGTAGTTCACCACAAATGACTAAGTATCATCGTTTAATTAATAGCTACTAGTTTCTATGTTAAAAAGTTAAGTAGCAACTTAATTAAAAATGCACATTAGATTTTCAAAAAAAAAAAATGCACAATAGAACATCTCCATCGCAAGAGCTAACTTTGAGTCTAAAATCTTATCACATGACTCTAAGGTAGAGAGATAAAAAAAGTTTAGACTCTTCAAAAATTGAGCTTATTTACTTCGTTGCATAATTATATATTTTCAAATTTAATATAACATATATAATTAATTAGTCTTAAAATAATAATTTTCATTGTTAGATTATAGTTGGGACATGTCATGACCCATGTCCCACGTCATGACCGACGTCATAATCCATTCCCACCTCAAGATTATAACAATCCTTAAACTCTTAAATCAAATTTAAAGTATAATAAATATCATGATTTTGTTTACTATTCACATATAGTCCTCCGACTTTATAAAATCGGCGATAGATCATTCATGCGCAACAAACCCACAAGTCAGAGATCGACTAATTGTATGTTTAAGTTCTACCAACACGGAGTTAACCATGTAATCAATTGTTTATGTAGAGATTATACAAAACCAAAGTAGTTGGTAGAATCTTAAGGAATTATTGTGTTCCTATTATGAATTAATGTGTTCCTATTGTGTTTTGGTCTTTAATTAAAATAGGAAAAAAATAATGTCACTTGTTAAAAATCATAACTTGATTCCTAATTAAACTCAATATTTTAAATTTATGTGTTAAATGTCTATTCATCATAAAAAACTATGTGTCGAATTTGGATTCGACAATAAATTTACAATCAAAACAAATTAAAAAATTATTCCTATTATCTATAAGATTGATCGATACATAATCTCATGTATATATAGGCCCATAATGATAAGTTTTACGTAATTTAAGAGGCTTAATAAAAGAAGCAGTAACTTACATTGTATGTTACAAGGTTGAAATGAAAGAAGAATTTATTTTACATCCATAAATATTTCATAACATCCTTTGAATGAACAATCATCAATAATTTGTCTTGTAGAGAATCTTCATGAAAATATGATATCCATTACGACATACATCTTTAAAGCTAGTAAGTTCCATATAGATTTACCGCTTAAAAATGTATTTTCATTATTTATAGGATGGTATATGTAGGCATCGAAAATTTGACGACCAATGAGAATATGACACGTCATGCTACGTCGAAAATTAGTCCTAGAACAAAGAACGAAAAATTATAGTCCTAATTCTTAGATTTCTAATGCCGCAAAAATTAAGTCAATCGAAGATAATCGAAGGCGAAAATAACGACAAAAATAGATGGATTATAGCATCAGGGACTAGACTGTAGGAAAAAAAATACGAAGTTAGACCTTATATCATAATTTGGGGTACAACCCATTTGGGTCAGGAAAATCGGACTGAACATCTTGACCACCTAACTTGAAGATAGTGCAGAAGGAAAATTTTTTGCCGTGACTTGAGTTGTGTGTGAAGAGAATATAATCAAATATTGATATTCTAGAGGCTCTAATCATACTAATAATGTCAAAAAGAAATAAAATATTCCTATTAAGAGAATGACCTCATTATCAAATCAAATTGGAACTAATATATTGAAAGTTAATGCACAATAAAATTGATCAGGCTTTCGCTAGAACAAGTAAGGAAAGAATTGACCCAAAAATAGAGCTTTGAAAGTCAAGCTGTAGAAGATTTGCACACGATCAGAATTTTTGCCCAATTAATTAAGAATGTCGACATGATGAAGAGAATCACTCTCAATTCGGGAAAAAAATATATTCGGTCAATAGAGATTTCTCTCTCATAATTCACACGCATAGAAAATTAGGAGAATAAGTTTTAAGCAAGAAGCTAAAACAAGAAGACGTCGTCATGTTGTCGGAGTTCCGCCGCCTTGCATAAAGACACAAGCGAAGAAAATTCCACAACGGAGAAGACGACGAAGAACAAGATGGATTAGCTAGCGAATATCAAAGGATTAAAAAATAGTCATTTGTATTTCTTTTTTTATTAAATTAAATTAAATTTATTGAGATTTTTAATAAAATTGTTATTTCAATTATTTGTATTCCGGATATCGCGTTTATATTTTTATTCGTGTCTACAATATCATTTGGCAAAATAATTATTGCATTCGAAAGCCATCAATAATTTAATGGAATCAGATATGGTATGTACATGTGGCTTATACAAAATCATACTTGAGAAGGATTAACATTAATGTCTACTACCACTCTATGGATAGGAAGTAAAATACTTTTCAATGAATAAAAGATTAAATATATGCATGAAAAGGAATTGATTATATGCAATAAATAAAAACAATCGATCAAAGTTGCATGTTTATTAAAATTAAAATTACTAGCACATATTATGAGTTAACATACCACCACATTAATGTTACTATATTAGGTATTATTTTATCGAATAATAAAATATGTTTATATGCATTAATGTTACTATATTAGGTATTATTTTATCGAATAATAAAATATGCTTATATGTAATAAATAAGAGCAATTGATAAAAGTTGCAAATTTATAGAAAAAAAGTTAATTACCACCACTAAATATCCTTAGAATAATGATATGTTAATGTATAATGCTTTTATGTATTAAATATTATCTCATCATGGTATTGATAGCTATTACTGTTAGAAATGTATGAAAATTATCGATCAGAAAGGAGTACATACTAATTAGGTGTAATAATATGCATTTATATTTTATTGTTGTTGTAATCGATAAAACATCTCATATATATACTATATATATACATATATATACCATTTAGTGATAAATTTCAATTAATTTAATAGATTTAATAAATGAAATATTAACTTACATCATATGTTACAAGACTTGAATGAAAGAAGATATTGAAAGAAAATATTATTGACTTTACATCCATAAATATATTTCATAACAAATATTTATAGTTAATTTATAATTAAGTATAGTTACTTGTAGATAATAAAATAAGAATATTATAATTAATATAAATATACATTAATAAATATAATTAGTCTAGTTAAATTGAGAGAAAAATTTGTCTCCTATTATAATAAGAGGTTCTACAACCGATATTCAACTTATAATTGATATGTGGTAATTTTTAAGTTCAATAATATTTTTAGCTAAGAGTGTATTTGATTTAAAACTTTTTTTTAATAATAATTTTAATATAATATTCAAAATAATAAAATATAATATATATTATTATTATTTTATATTTTAAGATGATGGATTAGTGAATCTTAAAGAAAAAAGTATCAAAAAAAATTATAAACCAAACATACTTTTAATTAAAAATGTATAAATTTTAAAAATTGTCACATGTCAATTTTAGGCTGGATTGTTGGTTGTATCCTGCTATAGCATGAGTTAAAGTTTTTGGCTTAAAATAATCGGTAAAAGTCTATAAAAATAGGAATTGTCAAATTAGAGAATTCCGGAGCCTCCCATAAATTTAGGCTTCTTATCCAATAAGAAAATTTCATATTTTTTTTATTTAATAATAATATAATATAATTATTGAATAATCAGTTTTCTTTTTTTAGAAAATGCATCCGTTTGGAAAGATGCCTTCATTTCTTCGGTTGTTATCTTTTAAATATAAACAATATTTTTTATTCAATTAATTATCAATCAGTAAAATTTTTTTTTTTTTGATAATAGGCAAAACCATAGTCATTCATTAATAACGTCCGATTGGACAAGTACAGCTACATCAGCAGGCAAATCCGAGAAAGAAAAACACTGAAATGAAACTAAGGAAACGGATTGTAACTTAGCCATTGCATCAGCTACTTTATTCCTACTACGCTTAACAAAGGAGTAAACACAAGAACTAAAACACCCTGACATCGACTTAATGGCATCTAGGAGTACGCCAACACTAGTTAGGCTTCCAGTCTTCATGTTTAGATCATTAATAAGAACTTGACAATCACTTTCAAGTATGATCGAAGATATTTGCATGCGTCGAGCCCACGAAACAGCCCGCCAGGCAGCGATAGATTCAGCGTGTAAAGCGTCTTCCACAGGCCCCGTAAACCCAGTTTTCACATGCTTAATTGTGCCCCTGAAGTCACGTGCCACAAATGCAAAGCTATTTGATGATGAGCCATATTTGAAGGTAGCGTCAATATTCACCTTAAGTGTACCAGCAGGAGGAGGCAGCCACGACTGAGGCTCCACTGCCCTATTTACTGGCCTCTGGATGATTATAGCTTGATCCAAATGCTTGTTCTCCAATAACCAATGATTAATGGCCTGCACAGCACATTCAGCTCGACTACAAACACCTTCAAATATAGACTTATTTCTATTTCCCCATATCCACCAGCATGTGACAAAGAAAAGTAATACCTCTCCACTTGATAACACAGTAAAAACATAATTCAGCCATTCTGAAAATTCAGAATCGCCATTGTTCAGAATTACTTCTAATCCAAGTATCCTCCAGACTGACCGTGCCCAACAACAATTTACAAAGAGATGAAACACAGACTCAGATTCTTCCATACATACCTCACAGTGAGCAGGCAAAGACATTCCTCGCCGATTCAGGTTATCACGCGTGCCTAAAAGCCCTTTGTAGAATTTCCAGCAAAAAAGCTTGACATGCGGTGGAAGTTGCAAAGCCCAGACCGCATTCCAATGTTCAAATGACGAAGCATTAGTATCCTCACCTTCAGAAAACATTTGCCGGGCTATGCGGTATCCAGCATTAACCTGATATTGGCCACTTCGATTCTGAGTCCAAATGAGTTGGTCTTGCCTAGAAAGGTCTTTCAGCGGCGTAGCCACAATAGCACTAACAACCTCCGACGGAAAAATTAAAATAAAGTAAAACCCAAAAGGTATGACTGTTTGAAGTTTAAACCCGTCAAATATAAATATAAATCAAAAGAGTTGGTGGTTCGAAGTAGACAGAGAGTTTGAGTTTCCCTTTTCCAGCGAAAGCCTTCTTTCTCTTATATTCAAGTTCTTCATTGTCAACTTTTATTATTGATGATGTGGATTTTAGTACCTCATTAATATCCATGCTTACTGGAAAGAAATTTAAAAAATATTAACTGATCACGCACTATATATTTAGTGCTTGAAGGAGGTATTTTGTGCGTTCAGTTTTTAAAAAAGAGGATTTGTTTGAGTTTCTTTATATGGAAGACGATTCAAAATAAACAGGTATGGATTGTATTATTGTGTAAAGTTAGGAGCACACTAAAATTCTAAATTTTTTAGTTTTGTACAGAAAATTGTAATTTATAATGGATTTCTCATTATATCAATCATCATAATATACATAGTATTTGATTTATTCATCTTAATTATTGAATAGTTTCTTAGTAATAGCATATGGGTTCAGCTCAAATCACATTCACTAAGCCCAATCTAATTCACCAATTCATGTCTCAATTGTTGTATTATCCTATTCCTATCTATATTAGAATTTGCATTACATATAATCCTTAACTAATTAGATATTATAAGTTTATCTCTCTTTGTATATAAAGGAGGTATATTGCTATTGAAGCTTAACACTCAATTATATCATGGTATTAGAGTTACACTACTAATCGTCCAAAATACATTGTTTTTTTTTCTTTTCCCAGCTCGTCACCATGTCCGATCTTACAGCCATGTCAACCACTTCATCAAACCTCATCACCATTAATCTCGTCACACAAGCTCCTCTCAAGCTCACTTCATCAAACTACATGGCTTGAAACTTTCAATTCTATAATATGTTTATTGGCTATGACCTCCTCGGCTTCATCGATGGCACAAAGCCTCAGCCACCCCAAATTGTTCCTGCTAATAGCTCCACCGTCCCAAACCCGGCTAGTAGCTCCACCGCTCCATCCACCGCCACAAACCCAGCTTACTCTCTTTAGGTTCGTCAAGATCGTCTCATTCTTAGCGCCATCACCGGTGCCTTGAGTCCTGCCATCATACAATTCATCTCATCAGTAAACACATCCAAGGGAGCTTGGGACAAACTTGAAGCGATCTATGCTAAAGCTTCGCGTGGAAAAATCAAACAGGTCAAAGCACAACTTAATAAAGTTGTCAAAGGCCAAATGTCAATTACATATTATATACAATCTATTCGTGTTCATGGTGATCACTTAGCTTATCTAAAATCTCCAATGGATCCTGAGGATCTTACCGACAAAGTCTTAGCAGGTTAAGATGATTCTTACAATCAGGTTAAGCTGAATGTCAATGCCAAGGATAGCCCGATTTCTTTTGAAAAGCTCATTGTTGCTGAATTTGAGATGCCGCCAAGTTCCCCAGCTCACTTTCCAGCTACTGCAAATTTCACCAACCGGTCCTCGGGTAGGAACTTCACCTCCAATCAAAATACCGGTTCCTGGCATACACAAGGGTCTCAAACTCCTAACTCTCGATCTCAGAACTCTCAACAATCTGGTCACCAAAACAACCAACCATGGTTTATAAATACTACTCAACAGCCTCAAAGCAATCAGCAAACATGGAATTCAAGCAATAATCAGCAAACTAATCATACAGGAGCAGGCCGAAGTTATAAAGTTAAATGTCAGGTTTGTAGCATACATGGACATAGTGCCAGACGCTGCCTGAGTGGCCGTCTCGTTCCGCGGACAACAACCCCAGCTGCTCCATGGCAACCGTTTGTCAATCTTGCTGCTGCATCTTCATCATCCGGTTCATAGTCCTGGTTACTTGACACAGGGGCCTCACATCACGTCATAATGGATCTTGCCAACCTCCCTCTGCATAACACATATAATGGTCCTGATGACATTATAATCGGTGATGGTAAAGGTCTTTCTATCAGCCATATTGGCAAAGCTACTTTAAACACACCCACTAAGCATCTAAATCTTGACAATATTCTTTGTGTTCCTCAAATGAAGAAAAATTTGGTGTCTGTTTACCAGTTATGTGCTACAAATAATGTTGCAATCGAATTCTCACCCTTTGATTTTTATGTGAAGGAACTTTTAACGGGGAATCAAATTCTCAAAGGCGTACCTAAGAATGGAGTTTACGAGTCGCCAGTGTCATCTACACTCATTGCTTGTTCGACAAATTTTCCAGCATCGTCAGTTTCGTCCATCAATTGGCATGCACGATTAGGACATCCTGCATCACCAATTGTCAAAGTTATGTTAGAATCTTCTAATTTTTCGTCAAAATCTGTCAATTGCAATTTACATTGCACTCTTGTTTAATTAATAAGAGCCACAAATTACCTTTTTCAAAATCATCTCTTTCTTCTACCAAACCTCTGGAAATCATATTTTCCGATGTCTGGACATTTCCTGCATTATCCATATGACAATTTCAAATACTATGTAATTTTTGTTGACCATTACACGAGATATACTTGGTTTTACCCACTTAAAGCTAAAACTGAGGTTAAAGATGTATTTCTTCGTTTTAAGAACCTTGTATTCTGATAATGGTGGAGAGTACATCGCTTTAAAAGATTTTCTAGCCATGGCTGTAATTTCTTTTCGGACTACTCCACCACACACTCCATAACACAATGGAATTTCAGATTGAAAACACATGCATATTGTAGAAACTGGGCTTACTTTACTTTCTCATGCATCTATTTCTATTAAGTTTTGGTCACATGGATTTTGCACTGCTGTCTACCTTATAAATAGAATGCCCTCACCCAATCTCAACATGGTCAGTCCGTATACCCACCTATTTAGACACAAACCAAACCTGTCCCGCCTTCGAGTGTTTGGTTGCCTATGTTATCCATGGCTCAGGCCATACACTCAACACAAGCTTGAATCTAGATCTAAACCATGTCTATTCCTAGGTTACTCACCCTCTCAAAGTGTCTACCATTGTTATGACTTTTCTACTGGTCGATTATATGTGTCTCGTCATGTCAAATTCATCGAGTCGGTTTTTCCATACCAAGAATTGTCAAAACAGCCAGTTCACTTACCTGATTACTCAGCAGCTCTCTGGATACCTCCTGTCCTCTCTGTGTCTATCCCAGTGCCTGAGTTTTCAGCTCCGTCTCCACTCGTAGCTTCACCTGAAATTGTTAATCCTGTTAATTCAGTTCCTGCAGTTACTGGTGACTTCATGCAAAACAATCTTGAGAATGTGCTGACTTATCTTTGCCGCAAGCCGCTGTCACACCTGCTGCAACCTCACTATTGCAGTCGTATATTCAGGACGAGAATGTTGCTATATCAGCTCTTCCACCACAAGCAGTGGACAACCAGGTTCAAAACTCACATAATATGGTCACACGTGGCAAGAATAATATCGTCAAGTCAATTCATATCTATGTTTATCGACTCAACTGCAGACCAGCCTTGACTTTGAACCTACAACAATCACACAAGCACTTAAACATTCGCATTGGAGACAAGCATGTGCAGAAGAATTTAACGCTTTAATAAAAAATAGTACCTGGACTCTCGTTCCACCAGAAAAAGCACACAATGTTGTTGGCTGTAAATGGGTTTTTTCGGGTGAAAAGGAACTCAGATGGCACAATTCATCGCTATAAAGCCAGATTGGTCGCCAAAGGCTTTCATCAACGACCTGGAATTGATTTTCAAGAAACATTCAGTCCAGTTGTAAAACCTACAACCATTCGTATTGTTCTTACTCTTGCCCTTACAAATGGTTGGTCTCTAAAGCAACTTGACATGAATAACGCATTTTTACAAGGACCCCTAGCTGAAAACGTCTACATGCCACAACCGCCTTGTTTCATGGATTCCGACAATCCTACCTATGTCTGTCATCTCAGAAAAGCTATTTATGGCTTGAAGCAAGCTCCACGAGCCTGGTACCAAGTCTTGCGGCAATTTCTTATTGATACCGGATTTAAAAACTCTTATTCTGATGCCTCTCTATTTATCCTTAACTCGGATGCTGGTACTATTTTTCTCGTGGTCTATGTCGATGATGTTATTATCACAGGAAGCAACTCTCCACTGATTGAAAAATACATCACTCTCCTAGCTGCTAAGTTTTCTATCAAGGACTTAGGGACTCTACATTATTTTCAAGGGATTAAAGTTATTCCGAATTCTAATGGTCTGCTTCTATCTCAAAAGAAGTATATTCAAGATCTACTTCATCATACACATATGACAGACTCACGCCCAGTATGCACACCCATGGCCAGTTCATCGACTCTGACACTAAATTCAGGGCAGACACTATCTGATTCTACAAAATACAAGAAAATTGTGGGAAGTTTACAATACCTGCTGCTCACTCGTCCGGATATTGCCTTTGCTGTAAATAACCTATCTCAGTTTACTCACTCTCCGACAACCGATCATTGGCAGGTTGTGAAACGCCTCCTGCGTTATCTTGTTGGTACCATAGATGACGGTATTCAGCTATACCGAGCTTCGAAATCCAGTCTTCATGCTTTCACTGATTAGTCGACATCTCAGTTGCTGCAAGCCTATTCTGATGCCGATTGGGCAAGTGACAAGGATCATTTTTAGTCAATGGGCGCCTATATCATCTTCCTCGGGCGCAATCCAATTTCTTGGAGTTCGAAGAAGCAGAGGTCCGTTGCTCGTTCTTCAACTGAGGCGGAATACAAATCCGTTGCTAATATTGCTGCTGAGCTTAATTGGATTTGTAATTTGCTTGCTGAACTCAATCATCATCTTCCTCGTGCACCCGTCATTTACTGTGACAACGTGGGTGCGACTCAGCTCGCTTCGAACCCAGTTTTTCATTCGCGTATGAAGCACATCGCCATCGATTTTCACTTCACTCGTGACCAAGTCCAGGCCGACGCTCTTCGGGTGTCTCATATCTCTGGCGATGATCAAACGGCGGATACCTTGACGAAGCCTCTGCCAAGAGCTCGATTTGAGCTGCTGAAGTTCAAACTTGGGCTGCGTAGACGCCGGCCTGTTTGAGGGGGAGTAATAGCATATGGGCTTTAGCTCAAATCACATCCACTAAACCCAATCCAATTCACCAATTCATGACTCAGTTGTTGTATTATTCTATTCCTATCTGTATTAGAATTTGCATTAGATATAATCCTTAACTAATTAGATATTATAATTGTATTATAAATTCACCTCTCTTTATATATAAAGGAGATATCTTGCTATTGAATAAGACACATTATTCTACCTTAACACTCAATTATATCACTCAAGTTCAAGTTAAAATTTAGTTTTAAATATTTGATCTTTTATTAACTTATACAGTATTGTTGGAGACAATGAACCGCTGATAAAGAATAAGAGCAATAGCCTCAAGATACTCGATTTCTTCAAAACATGCCATACATTAGTTTCCTTTAAGTTATTTTTTAATTTTTCTATTCTACCAGTTTTTTAAACTTTTTTGTATGTTATCTTTCATTTTTTTTCCATCATAATTTGGTTCTTTTTTATGCCCGTTGTTGCTACCTTCATTTATTTTTAGTCTAAAAAGAGGGATTTATTCTTATTGATTAATAGAAGTAGAGACTGCAATTGATATATGGTTGCTATGGTTGAGTACCAAAAACTATTTTGCCACCTCCTATTTTTCTATCATAAAATTATTAAATAAAGATTTTTTCATGCATTCAATTAAAGTCATTATCCTATTTTAATTTTGTTAGAATTAAATTCATCTGATTTGATTTATAAGGTATAATTTCTTAGTAATGTAGTTGACATACAATTCTTTATACCAAATACAAAAATATCCAGAATTTTTTTGCATATGCATTCTTTTTTATAGGTGCAATAATAAATAATAAAGATAATGAATAATTTAATTTTGAAATCTAAGCATAAGTTCTTGAATAATATGTTAAGAAAATCATGGACAACGTCCGGATACTACGCTAGTATATTGTAAATTTAAGGATGGCCGGATTTAATTCAGTGAACTTCTTTTTCTGTTTTTTTATCTAACAATTCAGTGAAATTTGATCATTATACAGTAAAAAATCTCCTCAATTCGTCTATAATTTTTTAATCATTATACACTTAAAAATGTTTGATTAGTTTCACTATAATTTTAAATTATCATTGATCATTCTGAGATTTAAATTCTACCCTTAAAAAAAAAACAAATTAATTCTAGATTTCTCATTGTTCGGCATTCTAGATTTATCATTGCTCTTTGGCACAACTCAATTTTTAATCATGCGTATGTCCCATTTTGAAGTTAATGTTCTATATAGATGGCCGGGTGCGGTTTATTGCATATAAGAATCGAAAAGAAAATGACGACGACAATTTTCTTGAATTAGTTATTGGAATTCAATATTACATAAGAGTAGACCATGCTAGATCTTGTCAACTTGGCGTAATATATTCCATATTTTTTTTATCTGTTCTATTCTTTTTAATTCAATTTGATCATGTGATTTGCAATGGTTAATCATAGTAGTATAATTTTGTGCCAATCATTGTCATCAAGTATTATGTATTTTGTTGACTGCTTAATTGAATTACGCGTCGTCGTCTCTAATATTCAACGATAAGTACTAGAATAGTAAAGAACCGGTGGGAAAGCTAGGTCTATTTATAGGAAGAGGGGGAAATAAAAAATGACTTATGACACAAGATACTTTAAGAAAAATGTTATTACTAATATTAAAACTGGGTAACTTTATTAAATTAACAGCAGTACATCCAGCTGAATTACATCAGCTTCATCAAACATGAGCGACAAAGATAATATTACGAGCAAGTTCACATCTTATAAAAAAACAAAAATTCATAAAATTTCAAGATCGAAAATAGGATAGTCGTCCAACAAGTAATCTGTATCGATCATCGAGGCTATGAAATAATTTTCCATGTAGAAATTATCAGGGAAAAATGGCTCGGTCCAAAAATGATCTCCAATTATTGGTTCCTCAAATATTGGCTCGAAGAAAGCATCATCGAATATAAGCTCTTCTGTTTTATTAAAAGCCGCTGCATTAATATTAGAGGTGGCTGAGAATAGTTGATCATACACCGTTGGTTGTGGGGAAAAAATATCTGCAAAATTTTGATAGTCATGATGATCACCATTACTTGGGTTTGAATTAGGTGATCCTTGTTGTTCAATGCCAACAAATTCTGGAGATGAATCAGCAGGAAGCTGGTGTTCTGGAGAGAAGTTCGGTGTGGGTACACCACCATGTGCGGTGGCTTGCGCCGAGTTTTGCTGCCGCACGCGCCTCTTGAGAGTGGTGTGCCAATGATTTTTAATCTCGTTATCTGTTCTGCCTGGCAAGTGTGCAGCAATGGCAGACCATCTGTGTATTATCAACGAATTAATCACTATAATGTTTTTTAAACATAATTTAATTACTAAGCTCGACAATCTTTTTAATAAGTGTTAAATCAATTGACACCTGATGTAAGTATTTTATACTTACACTGCATCTTACACCATTCTATATATTTCAACAAACATATGATTAAGATTAACTTGGCAAGGAAATGACATAAAGCACATGATGCCCTGATCTATAGGGATGATTTTGATGTTATCATGTTAGGCACTCATTTTCTAAAATAAATGGTGCAAGTTGTGCATATTTAGTTTGATCACATGTACCTGGGTATCAATCGATTAATCCTATGGTATGCATGTTATTTGCAATAGTTTTGCAGTAAGATTGATTTACTCAATAAATTAATTTTAGTTATCAAATTCATTCATTTATTAGCATTATATGAGATGTACCTGTTTCCCATGCTTGCATGTAACCGGATGATGGTTTCTTCTTCTTCCATGGTGTAATTTCCTCTTTTGATGTTAGGCCTCAGGTAATTCAACCATCTTAGCCTGCAACTCTTCCCACACCTTGCTAGACCTAATTAAACCGATAATGAACCAACATGTTAATTATATATGATAACATTATATAACACATATACTATTTGCCCTAGATTCATTCATAATGGACATTAACAAATTTATGAAAAACTAAAGAAGTAATCTAAGAATTGAAAGGAAAAAAAAAAATCAATGAAGACGATAATATATTACAACTTACGAAAAGAGAACTAATATTGTTCAGTTAACCCTAAATGCTATAAATTCAACATTTGTAAGATTAGCTAGCTATAGACTTGTTATATCCTCTTAGTAACTTAAGTCTTTATAGAAACTAAATTCTTGAATGACATTAATGAAATAAAAGCTCGATCCATTGATTTGTCACTTAGCATAACTTCAAACTGATTATTAAATCCATGTCTTACCAGCAAACTTGGGAAGCTGGCGCCAATTCCAACAACCATACCTAGTAACATACTCTATAAGCTTTCTGTCTTCTTCAGGAGTCCATGTTCCTTTTTTAAGCCCTGAAGTCAAATCTCGACTTGGAGTTCTCACCATTTTCTCTCTCTCACACCAGTACACTATAATTTCTCACTCTAAGTCTTGCTTCTTTTTTCAGGTTTGATTCAAATTATAGATTTCAACTATGACTATATTTATAGTCTTCCAAAGACTTTAACCATTGAATCCAAAAACGTGTTACATGGACGCGTTATGGAATAATTGTCGTTTTCATCCAAAACGACCTAGAGTGCATCTTAATTAGATTAAATTAAAACTAAGGAGAGACTCTCTCTACCTCTAGCTAGTACTTAACTAGTATACACAATATGTGGTAGATCGAAACAATATTTAATGAGCCAACATGGAGTAGTCAGGCAGTCTCTACTAGTATTTATGTTTCCACGAAGCATGTAACATTATATTATATAGTTAAATTAATAAAGTCGTAATTTAATATACATGTGAGCAGTGACTCATTATAGTATGGTACAGTGCCTTCAAAAAAAATTACAGTATTGTACAGTGTTTCTGGTTAAAATAACTATAATGAGGATCATTAACCGAGTATTACCACATCACTGCATATAGTCATGGTTGACCTTGTTGCATTTTATATTATTATTTATGTGTTTTTATAAAAAAAAATAATATATAGTCAGTTATGTGAATTTTATTAAAAAAAAAATTTGATTGTTGAATCTTATTAATTAGTTGTTCACTTTTTCGCCCAAAAATGTATGTATGTATAATAATAAAGGGGATGTTATATATCAAACACATAATAAGTTGATCGTTCTAGCACTAATAAAAAAGGTAGACGGACCGTTCAATTATTTGTTCAATCATCAAGTCTAAGAAACAATTTTAGAGTATATGAGGAAAATAGTTAAATATATGCAGTGGCGCTCGATCGAACTCATGTGGTCAGGACTATTCTAATTTCTAAGGTCATCATGTCCAAAAATTTTAAAATTTGCGAAATAGGTTTTTTAATCTTAAAAATGTTTTATTAGTTAATTTAATTTTTCTGATGATATCTTTATCGTCACTCTAAATTTCATATTAAATGTAAAATATATCTTTTAACATACAGGAAAAAAAAAGGTTTTATTTTGCGCAGCAGGTGAAAAGGATTATATCCCGCATAAAATTATAAATATACGCCTAAACTCTAAAAGATCGACATAAAATAAGGAATTCTGGGTTAGGTAAATGTATATACATTTTTCGGAAAAAATATTCCCGAGAATGTTTATTTAATTATAGTGAGGATTTGATTGGAAATATGTGAAAACTTTACGGATGATATGGGGACTTGCTTTAAAAAAATTCCGTTATATGAGGTCTTAATTGTTCATTTATTTTAAAGAACTCATTACTCATTAATTGGTCTTAATTGTTGGACTGTTGTCCGAAGAGGGATGGGAAGACTGCTATTAGGCTCTCAAGCCTGAGGGAGCACTTGGAGCTCCATCGCCACAATGTTCATATTTTAGACGAGGAGGCACTACAGAGGGCGCGATGTCACGTTGCCTTCTTACTTGCTGGTTGTTTCTTCCGAGATAAAAGCCAGAACAAGATAGATGTGTTCTTATTACAGTTGTTAGAAGACAGCGGCTTGCGGTAGGTTAAGTTGGGGCAGCGCCGTGCTTACCTACACCTACCGCGCATTGTGCGATTCTGCCCTTATTGGAGAGCATTATACGAATATGTGCGGGCTACTCGTGCAATCATGGGCATGGATGAGGATTCTGAAGGTCAGACCGAGATTTTGTCGAGGACATGTGGCACCGGTTGGTGTGCCATTAGCTGTACAGTAAGTTTACGTACATTTAAAGTTATAACTAAATTCATGATTTATTTATTTCTTTCTTTATGGTTTATGGCGTACAAATTACCGTACTTTTTTTTACGCAGGTGGACGAGACCTTTGTCTAGAACGAATATTACAAGCCACGTCCTTCTGGCTTACAAAGACCAGTTGTCCATGATGACTCCATCGCAGGTATGTTATTATCGATGACCTTGTTTATTTTTAAATTTTTTTTTGAAAATATAAATTTCTTTTAAACAATTACTTTCGTCATTTTGTTTTAGTTCCTTTGGACACCCTACGCCGAGTACATTCACACTCTATCGGATGGATACCGTCAGGGGTGCACATTTGGAGGTCCAGGACATACCTCCACTATTACTATATTGTTGAGGGACACTACCCCGACAAGGTCATGCGGTAGTTTGGATACCTACAAGTTATTCCGGGATATTGTTTAAATGAGACTCAGAGGTTGCACGGAATAAAAAGGTCGGGTAAGCATAGGAATTGGGAACATGACCATGCTATTTACGTTTGTGAGTGGCACAGTCGGACTAACCGTGTATGCAAGGGTACCCATGTAGCTTACTCGGATGCCCTGCCTCCTTATCGGTCTTGGTATAGTAGTAAGACCGTCTGGTTTGTTCAGGACCCCAGCCATAAGCCAGATATAGGAGGTTACCATGGCCACACGGATTCAGTGCATGCCCTGGTGCGTACGAATTATTTCTCATGCGCCATTTGTTGAACGATTTGTATTCAAAAATGTTAATTCACTATTTATGTTCCTCGTGATCGAATTGCAGAGCGACGAGTAGAGCCACCTGATGCAGTGGACGTGCAACCTGCAAGACGAGTATAAGGATAATTAGTATCATCATCAGCATGTGCAGAATTATGGGGATATATTGACCAGGATCAGGGACTTGTTGGAGGCGACTGATTTGCCGATCCAGGACCAGAGCGTAGTCCCCATTCAGGGCATCGTACATGTCTATCCCAGCCAGGATTACGTACCTCCCCAGCCGAAGCCATAGTTGCGGCGGACCGAGAATCAGGTGTTGGGGAGCGGTAGACGAGCCAAAGAGCCCTCACCCTAAGTACCTCCTCCTACAGCACATGCGGGATCTGATCGTCATGCAGGATCCTCTCATCATACAGGATCTGGTCATCATGCAGGATCTGATACTTAGGCAGAACCCTCTCATCATGCAGGATCCTCCCGTCATTCTGCATCCTCTCATCATTCAGGGTCCTCCCATCGTACAAGATCTTATGTGCATGCACCATTGAAGAGCGATGTCTTGTTTTCTAGACATATGAACATGAGGTACCAGGAGATTATAAACTGCCAGACATTTACTTTCGATGATTTAGCGGATGCCACTTCATTATTTCAGCAGTTCGCACATAAGGTCACGGGCTTGGATGTTGCAGGGTCCTCCATGGCTGTAGATCCTGTTGGTCCTGCACATCCTATAGAGTACAGCTTCGATGGTCTTTGGGCTAGTATACCGCAGCAGCAATAGTTGACCACTTTCGTGCCTTAGCCTCACTCACATGATGGTACAATTCATATGGGCTTAGGCATCAGGTCGAGTTCGGGGATTGTCGACACATCCACCGCCGGGGCAGCCTCCATTGCTGAGTTCTCAGGGCAGCTTGGAGGTCATTCTCTCCATGGTAAGTATATACATTTCCATGAATGTTTGTAATACATTTATATTGTACACATAGTGTTATTAATATACTGTTATTGATAAATCTAATTGTTTCAAATTACCGTAATTCTCAGATACTCAGACTCATGGTCACGCACCATCTGTGGAGGAGATAAAGCTGCAGCGACAACATCATATAGGTCGAGGTCAGAGGAAGAGAAGGGACAGTTGGCTATACCCTTGAGCTAGTATCTTCTACTTACGAATAGATTGTATACTGTCGAGTACTACTTTATATTAGTTAATTATTATATATATTTTCTACCGTCACCGTCACCATCACCATCATCATCATCATCATCATCATGAGAGTCGTCGTCGTTGTCATCATCATCATTGTCATCATCTTCATCATCATTATCATAGTCATCATTATCGAAAGGCGCATTACCTTGAAGTCCATATGGGTCGTGCAACATATTCAATGCCAATCTATCGCCAGTGTATGAGTCAACGGGCATTTCCTTCTGTCGTGGTCTCTCGCATTGCAATTACTACACCCTCATGGTTTTTGTCCTTTCCTGTTGGTGTAGTCCATCGCGCCCAAATGTCGTCTGTTAACTCTTTTGCGACCCCGACCGGTATGATGAACCATTCGACTGTCATCTGGTAGAAGCAAGTAATCGGATTCGGGCCAGTAATTTGGTAGAGGACCAAAAACACCACCGAACTGTTGTCTCCAATTATCTCTTGTATAGCAACGATGAACGAGATCTAGACGACGGACATTGAGTACCTTCGCAACGGTCATTGCATGAGAACGAGGAATCCTGTAGGTGTCCCACTATAGACATGTGCATGAACCCAATTCAAATCGAACAGTATGTTCACGGTGGAGATCTGACACTTAATGTATTTCCTGGAGCATTTGGATATAACGAGACTTCGTACTGTCTGGCACATATCTTGTTGGCATCGAATGTCTCCGTCGGTATCGGTGCAAGCGCCTGGCTATGTCTATTTATTTTCGTCAGCTCTTCAACAAACAACACCATAGCTTTTGCGTGCGTGGCCTGAACGAATGTCCTGATCGGCAAGAAGCGGTCACCTCTGAGAACGTTATTGTAACTCTCCGCGTCGTTCAACGTAGTTATGCCCCATCGGTGGAATCCGTCTAGGAACAATGTCCACTTCTGAAGGGGAATACGTTGCAGATACGTAGATGCGGCCTGACTCGTGTCTGTAAGATCTTTCCATGCCTTCATATATTTAGTCTCATCAAACTCGGTATTCACGGCCCAACATAAGCCAAATAATCATTTTTTTAGGACGTTTGACAACATATTGGCACGAACGTGCTTCATGCAGTACCTATGTAGATGCAATAATTAATTCATGGATTAATTTGAATTTAAAATTACAATTACAGTGGTGTAAGCATTACCTGTGAACTCTCCAGTTTGGAAATTTTCTATCGAGCTTCACGATAGCAGACAGGATGCCCGAATGACGATCAGAGATGTTGCATGTGAACGTATCTTGTAGAACGTATTTTTTCAGGTACTTTAAGAACCAATACCAACTGTGGTTCGACTCCTCGTCTTCACAATCGCCTTTCCCTTGTACGCCCCACTAAGATGCGTTGCGTCAACAATAACTACCGGGTGATTGTGTTGAAATATGAGTCATGTGGCACCAAAATGTCAAAATACGTATTTGAATAAATAACCATAATCAGTATACGATGTAAAATTCATATTACCGTGCTCAGTAAACATGTGTTGGTACCTAAAATCTTATTGCTGCTATGTACAATCCCATCCTCCTTCTTGAACTTCCACTGCACTTTCGTCTCATCGTTACAGTGTTCAAGAGCTTGCATGTAACTAGGAAGTTGGCAAAATTTGTCTCCCAATCTTCAAAGACTTGGTTCATTGCTACTCGCTTATCGTCCCAAGCTTTTTTCTTCCCAATTTTATAGCCGAATGCTGCTTCGCAGTCGAAAATAATGGACTTGATTGGGTAATTTGGACGGTCTTGAATCTTATCCAATATGACGTGGGCAACATGAGATTACGAAAGATTCATGTCTTCATGTTCGTTGTTTGCTCCGTCACAATTATGCCCGTCACACCAGATAGTCATTTGCCACGTACTATACCCGCTCTTAAACGAAGTCCGGATCTTCCAGTTGCATACAATATCGTGATAAGGCTTCTTAGTACATTTGTTTGGACGATTTACGCATTCTGCAGCCCATGTTGTCCGTTCTGCCGCCGTCACGCGATATTCTTCTCCACCCCCCACTAATATGAAAATGAGTATCTACCACTTCGTGTACTGACAGTTGGAATGAGAGATTAGTCTCTCTATTGTCGGCAGTGAGGATATCCAGGAAGATTAAAATAATATGAAATAAAATTAATAATTTGCTGAACTTTTTTATTTGAATTAATCCATTGTCAAAAATTTAGGGTCTATTTAATTTGAGAAACATGACATTTTGCATGTTGTATAGGTGAACTACTAGTATATGTTTTTTATCTAGGTTTATTTGATTAATTAATTGTTATTTGCGTTTTTCTTATTATATTCGCAGGGTACACAAAAAACAATTGTATGGTTTCATTTTTTTTAATTTTTTTTAAAGTAAAATTTTATTCATCCAAAAAAAACATCAAAAAATATTCAATTACAACAACTCCTCCAAAAAATATCAAAACTCACTCAAACCTATACATTCCAATTTCTCAATAAAATACTCACTGTATCACTACCAATTCTAGTAGCTAACAATACAGCATCACGAATGTGTTTAATTACTCTAGACGTGCTCCCATTTGTGCATGTAAATACAACATTGTTTCGCTCAAGCCAAATGAAATACACCATGGCTACAAGCACCAGCCTCCTTAATCGAGCCAGCCTAGATTTTCCAGTTGCTTTCTTGCTAAACCAAACCAATTCTCGCTTACAGATTCCTAGCTTCCTCAAAATTCCACAAAATGACATGACAATTTCCCATATGCAAGCCGAAAAAGCACATTCAAAAAATAAATGCCCAGCAGTTTCAATATTTTGACCACACAGACAACAATCCGAGCTATCACATACACCCCATTTAAAGAGCCTAGCTCTAACAGCCAATTTATTGTTGACGGCCATCTACAAGATAAAACTATGTTTAGGGTATACACCCTTACCCTAAACTAGAGCATACCAGAAAACTTTCAATTTCTTCTTTCTCAGAGCTTCATAACCAGATTAGATAGTATACTTACCTGATTTATGAGCTTTCCATTGTATAGTCGTCGATTGCTCAGTAGAAAACTGAATACTTTTGACCATATTCCATACAGCCAGAGTGTCAGTATTAATTGGGGTTGGTAGAAGTCATCTTCCATCATGCCAAACATCAATAATTTTTGCATCCCTACTAACCTCTACTTCATGATATTGCACATTTGGAAACAAGTCTCTCAAGGCCTATCTATTAACCCAAGGGTCATGCCAAAATAACTCTTCCTTCAGCACTCCTACATTATACTGATAAAATCTTTTAAAAATAGGCCGTAACTTCAAAAGATTCGACCAAGCGGCAAAAGGATCAGGGACTTTTCTGACACCTCAGTAACTCAATTTCTCTAATTTAGTCTTTGTAACCCATACAGCTGACAACGACGTTTTAGACGTTAAAATCTTCCAAATCTGCTTTCCAACTACAACAGTATTCCAAACATCAATGTCAATAATTCCTAAACCCCCTTCCTGCTTAGGTGAACACATTATTTTTCAAGCAATAGGACTTTTCCTAGAATTTTTCCCACCAGTCCATAAAAAGGCTCTACATTTAACATCAATAGTCTTTATTACAGCCTTTGGAAGCAAAAAGGCCAAGCACCAGAACACCTGCATATTCCTAAACACTGAGTTTATCAACTTTAGACAGTTTGCATATGTCAAAAATTTCACTGCCCATCCATTCAAACGCACTGATAGCTTATAACAACTCTCCATAATGTTCCTTCCTCAATCTTGTTGAAATGAGAGGAACACCAAGGTATTTAACAGGTAATAAACCCTCAGAGAAGCCACATATATTCAGAATTTCATCTCTCTGATCATAACCTCCCCTACTCAAGAAAATGCAATTCTTATCACAGTTTATAAATAATCTAGACACATCAGAGAAAGCTGCCAATTTTTCTTTTATCCAACCAACATAGAATACATCACCATTGCAGAATACAAACAAATCATGCCTGCACATCTTCTATGGTACTGAAATTGCAAGGGAGGATCCATTAAGCTTCTTGATAAAACTCAATCACAAATACAAATAGAAGTGGTGAGATGGGATCACCTTGGCTAACCCCTTTTTTCCCTTCAAAATAACCCTCCATACTCCCATTGATCATAAGAGAGTATTGGACTCTTCTCACGCACACCATCACCTAAGAAACAAACTTATTAGGGAACAGTAACCCTAACAACACCTCCTCTAGGAAATCTCAGTTAACGAAATCAAAAGCTTTCCTTATGTCACTCTTGAATGCACACTATAATTCACTCGAATTCCCATGATAGCCTCTAAGTAAGTCGTGGGCCTCTAAAATATTGTCAGTGATAGACCGTCCCTGAACAAACGCAGACTGTGTATGACTGATAATATGAGGAAGGAGTTTTGCTAACCTTGAAGTCAGAATCTTGGATATCACTTTGTACAACACCATGCAACAAGCAATGGGCCGATAATCTCCTAGTCCTTGAGGATTCGATAATTTAGGAATAATGGTTAGCGTAGTCGCACTAAACTGCTTGGCAAGCATTCCAATATCAAAAAAGGACTGAACAGCAACAATGAATTCCCCTCCAACGAAGCCCCAATTTTGCTTAAAGAAAAAAACATTAAATCCGTCAACTCCAGAAGCTTTCGATGAATCAATTCCCCATAATGCATGCTTAATTTCTGCCTTAGTAACATTTTCCACTAAACACGCAGCCTCAGTCTCTGATACAAGAGAGCCTCGATTAAATACCTCATCCTCTACATGTACATAACGAGTCCTCGAAGTGCCCAACAACTCCTTGTAGAAACCCACCATCTGATATGTGCTTACATTCCTATTCGATAACAGTAGACTAGTAATAGCATTCCTAGCTGCTCTAACCTTTACCGACCTGTGGAAGAAGGCTGTATTGGAATCTCCCAATCTTATCCAATTAACACGTGATTTCTAGCAATAAAAATCTTTCTCCTGTACCAATAATTCCCTCAACCTAATTAGAATAGCCCTCTCCTCGTCTAACAACTCAGCATTTAACGGATCCAGTTGTAAGGCATTCTGTACAGCTTTGAGTAGTTGACGAGCTTGATCAACACAACTAGAAATCTCTTAGAATTCTGACCGATTCAAACACTGAAGAGCTTATCGTTTACACTTCAATCTATGCCAAAGAACAAACATCCTCGACCCCCTGACATTAACCCCAGCCCATGCTTGCTGTATAAGAGATTGAAACTTAGGGTGGGATTGCCTCATATTGTAGAAACGAAAAGCTTTGCGTTTCCCCCTTTCAAATTCCTTCAAATGAACTATAACTGGAGAATGGTTAGACAAACCACATTCTACAACATTAGCATACGTGCCAGAGTAAACATCTCGTCAATCTAATTTCAACAATGCTCTATCTAATTTGCACCAGACCCTAGTATCAACATCCAGGTAGTTAGACCAGGAATACTTGCAGCCCTGGCTCACCACTTCTAACAACCCGCTCGACCACATACACTTCTCAAAGTCAATAACATCAGCATTTTCTAATGGATTCCCCCCAATCTTATCCTCCCCCCTCAACATATCATTGAAATCCCCCTGTACTATCCATGATCCCTGAATTCCCCTGCTCAATGTGACTATATCATCCCACAACTCCTTCCTATCCTCACTCCCATTATGTGACTTTAACATTTTCTGCATTATACAATATTCAAACCCTGCTTAATGAATGATGGCTAGTATTATGAATAAACTGCCACTACTTCATACCAATACCCTTCCACACTCTATCTATATTTGAAACATGTACCCTCGTCTCAATAACACCACAAGCAAGAATATGATACTGTACAATAGACTTCTGACTGTTTTATAGGGGAATTTATCCCCTAATATTCCATGAAACTACTATCATCCCCTCTCAGCAGGTTTTCCAGCCTTATGGCCCATACTAGCCCTCTCAGCACTCTCCAATACACTAGCAAGACTAGAAGCAACCTCTTCCCCAACACAAACCTCAAAAAAAGACAAGTGGTATGATGATCTTAGGAAAAACTACCAATTTAGAACCCTTAGACTTCCCCCCTCTTCTTAACACCACAAGATTCCAACTGCCACCTCTCAAATTAGCACTACTAGCACCATTTATAACAACTTTTTCACTACTTTTACTCATTACCGAAACTGGATCAGATGTAACCTCATGTACCACAGTAGCTTGAGAAGAACTTCAACTAGGCCCAGCCTGTACTATTAGATAAACACTAGCACTGGAACTGACTGGCAACTCAGGTAACACCACAACTTTATTCTTCCCACCTTCCTTCCTCTTCTAGACATTAGTATTAGCAACTTTCTTATTGACTTGTGGCTTGCCAACTTTACATTGTTCAACACTATGCTTGTGCTTGTGACAAGCAGAGCATTGGACTAGAATCCACTCATACTTCACAGCTTGGATATACTCATACTTCCTCTCATCCATAAATCTCACAGATGGAGGAAATGGTCCATACACATCCATCTCGACTAAAATCCTTGCATAACCCAGCCATTTGTGTTGGCACGTCACTTGGTTAGTAATCAAAGGCTTACCTAATACACTACCAATCTTACTACAGAATAGAGGCTACCAAAATATAAGTGGAAGCATTGGTAATTTAATCCAAACCGGGACCTTCTTGACTTCATCCATAGTAAATCTATAAAATATTTCCACTCCTTCAATAGCAGTGGTCGGCTATTAAACGACAATGCCCCACCATTCAACGCTTTATGCTTCCCCTCTTCAGATCCAAAATTGAAGAGGAAGAGGTTTTCCCGAATCAAGTGAACAGAAGAAAATCCTATAGACGCCCACCGATTCAAAATAAATGATTGAAACTTCAAAAATGACGGTTTATCCCCGTAGACAGTTCCCGCAATGACATTCTTCCATTTCTTAATACCAGGCAACACATCAGCAGAACAAAATTGCACGATCTTCTCCCCACCCTCAACAGCTGGTGGTATGAAACACAAAGAGTTTTCACCTAAAACAACCCGATTCTGACTCACCACCGACGCCCATGTAGTCGGAGCAGCAGCAGATGTCGAACCCAATTCTGAAAAAGACTTTCCCAAATCGCTCGACCCATCCCCTTTTAAACCCTCACAATTGAGATCCCTAACAGCTGAATCCATCTCAGGATTCACAGCAACGATTGAAGTCATCCACCCACGATTTCTTCCAAAACGGAAACGGCAATATGCGAGGCGCTAGCGCTGAGAGAGAGTCACGAGAGAACTTAAAAAATCGAATGTTTCATTTTTACAATATACAAAAGAACGTCTATTCGGAAAAAAAATCACCACATGTCATAATTTAGTTAAATAGTTTGGTTAATAAATTTTATTTTTAAATATAAAAGAAGAAATTATGCTCCAATTAATTTTGTTTTTCTCATTTTTATGCTTCATAATCAAAATAAGAAAATAAAAATTGATATATATTATACAAAATCAAAAGAGAAAATCATATTCTACAAATTAAAAGAAAAAAAATAAAAAACCAAGTTATTCATAATTAATTTTCTTATTCTTAATAAATATTTAATTAAAATGGGAAAAATTTAGCAAGTTTTAAAGATAATATATAACCGACACCGGTAATGACATTTGAAAACAAACGAGCCACACAATATCCAAACATGATTTTTAATTAGGTTTTGATGGAAAAAAAACTTTTTTCCTAATTTTCATAAAATCTTATATTAATAATTAATAATTATATTATATTTAGTTTTTAAAATATATTTCAATCTAAACCTAATTGACACAGGTGCAACGCAGGGATAGTCATACTAATCTCATGCATGGAGAGCTAATATGTACCTGGTGCCTATTCATTAAAGTAGTTTCTTCTTTCTTTATATATATATAAAATATATCTATATAATATATCCATAAACTTTTAAAGTGGCTGTTCAAGAGTCAAATTCACGTATTCATTAAAAAGGAAATGCATGCATAATTACTTGGTCATGCACTGGTTGACTTGACATTCGTCAAAGTAATTAATTAATTTGACATGAGTAATCTTCTGGTTAAATTATATGTACGTGGTGCTACTTTGTGCAATATATTTCAAACCAAAATTTCAAAATTTTCATTGTCCGATAATTAAGTAGTTCATGAAATAGGGAGATAGCTATGCTGAGGTTCACGTCCATCTAGGCGCAAGCCGTTGCCATATGCATCTTCACAAACATATCATCACTTTGTAGAAGAAAAAAAATGAACAGAAAATCTTTTTTTTTCCTTCGAATAACGAACAGAAAATCTTTAATCTGTTATATTAAGTTTCGAATTTGAAATGTAGATATCATTTTTTTAATTACATTATAATTATAAAGACCCTACGATTCGAACCTCTCAAACTTTACCAATTAAACCATGCCATGATGATTTTGACACAACAGCTTTATCATTTAATTAATCATTTTCAGTTTGATTTCTTTTTTAGGAGTTCAACTGATTTTGTACGGTTAGAATCTCTTCCCGAAATTCTATGTACTATCGTCGAATTTCCGATCATTTATTGTATTCTCTTTTATTATTAAAATAAAATTTTAAATCATCTCCATATATTAAGAAAAAAAATGGAGATCGTTCTGACTTCTGAGGATCTCGTGATTCAACATATTCATATTCTTGAACTAACCTACCGGTATAATACTTAATTAAGTGTAGTCTGCTCATGCATGAATATGATATAAGGTAGTCGTTTATAATAAATATGTTTAATTAACATGTAGCAGTATAAGACAAAAAATAAATATATTTTTTAGACACTCCTAGGTTCGTTTAACTGTGTTGGTTAGTCTTAAATTTTGACCTAAACATGAGACTAAATAAAACAAAGCTAATTTGTATAAATATATAAATAAATACCGCGTAAATTAAGAGGAAACAAGAATTTTATACACTAGAATACCGATACGGCTTTAATTTAGATCATTGATTGCAAATAGAATATCCAAATTTTTATAATTAAAATTACTAAATCATCATGTATCATTTATCCTTCATTGGGCATTGTGTGACTTGTGTTAGTATATTAATTTTTCATTTAACTTAGTTAAAATCAAATTATGTGGAACTGTCAAGTTGTGATTGAAGTTGACTGTCAAGTTTTTATACGTGAGATTCAATCAGAGTGGCACTAGCATGGTTAGATGTGGCATATTAATAGGTGAGTTGAAATTCTTTGCTGCATTTTTTTTTTTTCTAATTTCGTAGTCCGTTCGTATTTAGATCGATCTAGAATTTTCAACAAAATCTTTCGGCTTATGTACTCTTTTTTGTCCAACAAGACATTTTACATTAATAAAATTCTCTCTATTTAACATCAAAAATTAAATTATGTGGGAGGAAATTCGTATATTAAAAGTATGTATTGTACCAAAATCCACAACGTAGTTACATATGTAATAACATTAATCATAATCATAGTCAGACGATATATATACGATCTTAAAAAAAACGAAATATATACATAAACTTGTTTTTCATTTAGGTTCCGCTTAAAGCTTAGGTGTATCTTAGTTTATTTTGACAAAAGTATGTGTTTGATCCTTCATGTTTAATTTAAAAATTTATTTCATCCCCAATATTCAATTTGGGAATGTGGTTCCTACATTTGATCAATGTTGGAGTATTTAGTCCCTCATCGTTAACGTTCGTAAAAAATCACTGATGTTGATGACACATGTAATCGACTTGTATAAAATTTGACATGTGTCCATTATGTGAATATTTTGTACAAACATACAATTTCATATACATGTCATTAATTTTAATTCTGAAAAACTCAACTTTTTATTTAATAAAAAAATAAAAAATTCAGAACTAAGCAATAAAAAATATAGACATCTTTATGGGCCACACTTGTCAACCATAATATTTTTTAATTTTTCTTTTTTTGCAATTTTGTTTTTCAGCAGTATCTATAAGGATTTATTTTTTATAAATTTTACTTTTTTACCAAAATATTTTTGGGAAGAAAATCAAATTTTGTTAAAATTAATTTAGGATAATTATTTTAAAAAATTATAACATTTTCATTAACAATGCCTCATAATAATTGGTGTTAACTATTTTCTATCTAAAACTTAATTTTACTAAAATTATCGAGTGAGACCATTGAGAAATTTAAATTTTTCTAAAAGAAATAATTTATTTATAATTTTAATTTTAATCTTTTTTAAAAGAAATTTATGAAGCCAATCAAAACGTGACCCAATGATTAAGACGTTTGACACTCTTACGGAAGATCATGGATTCGACTCCTACGGGAGCAGACTTTTGGTGGATAGATTATTGTATGAGGATATATAAAAAAAATTATGAATAAATAAATCAATTTAAGAAAATGAAAAGTATTAGTAGGGCCCACTAGATAATTTTATTAAACTATTTTTATGAAGAAAAATATTTAACACAAATTACTATGAGGCATATTCGACTGTTTCAATTGTTAATGAAATCATACAATCATTTTTTAAATAATTATCTTAAATTAATTTTAAACAAATTTGATTTCTTCCCAATAAATTAAGTAGAAAAGTTAAAAATTTTACAACACGCTTAAAAAACATGAATCACTTATGAATATCGTCAGAGAAAATGAAATCCCATGCATATTTTTTTTAAAATAAGATTGTCGATAAGTGGTGTCCATAAAAATCTTTGTATAGATTTTATACTGTTTAATTTTGATTCGATTTTTTTATATATTTAAATAAGAACTGATTTTTCTAGATATAAAATAATTGCATGGATATTAAATTCCTCAATGGCAAAATAATTCCACGTAACGGACACATGTCAAATCTATACACGTCAATTACGCATGTCATTATATCATTGGTTAAAAAAACCACGTCGATGATAATTAAAGAATTTAGCAAAGATAGAGTAAGTACCCTCACGTTGGTCGACACTGAGCGAGGGGGCAGAAAGACGTCTTTTCTTATGCTTGGGAACGCTGGTCGGGGATACCTCGTCGACCTCATACATTTTCCTCTTCCCTCTCTCCTTCAAGACCGTACGAGCCGGTGCATCCACCCATTCCAACGGCCGCAAAGGCCTCCAATGTTTCGTCGGCTGCACTCAAAAGATAAGAATTAGAATGCTCGGACTATCATAAGTGAAGTTCAAAATAAAAGAAGGGAAGAAACATAATATGTTAACGAAGGACGTGACGTATGTCTCTCCAGCCTCACGCTCCGATACCGAGAGTGCTATGGTCTGTCATCCCACATAGTTTGAGTACTGCCCAAGCATTGGCTTGAACACCTGAATAGAATTCAAACCCCGTGTGTGAATGCATATTATATAATGATGATAAAACACATGTGTAGTATAGATTGTCACTTTTTGACAAAAAAAAATTAAGAGCAGAGTAGTAATTATGTTATTTTAAAAGGATGCTATGTCATGTTACGAATGTAATATAACAATAAAATTTGTATTTATTACTTAGATAAAATACATCACTCGGATAGACAAGATGGATGAACAAGATTTAATCAAATATTATAGTCAGGATTGATGAAGTGGCAACATAACAGTTGGAATTAAATATGTGTTCTCCAAGGAAAGGATCAAAGCAGAATAAGATACCTGAAGACTTAGAACTAAAATGGAAACAAAATCAAAAGGTATTATCATGGTGTTTCAATGCCTATCGACTGAAAAGGGAACCGGAATAAATATAAAAGGAAATAGTATTCCTTGTATATCAAGGATCTCCACTGATATGATTTATAGATATATTAGGTAACATATCGTATATAATTCTGTCTTCAAGTTGTTGAGCGACGAGCAAGGAAAAAGGAGCTATAAAAGGAGGAAAAGTTTCTTACAAGACTCTCTGCACACAGCGTAATAGAGAGAGAATTTGGAAGGGCGTGTCAAGTATCTCCACCCCGTACTTCTGTTTATTGTCATAGGTTACTCAAAGATTAAAGGGTTGGGAATAGAGATCGAGAGTACTAACCGGTGTTGGCTAAGTGAGGTAGAGTCCTAGAATAGGTTGGGTCATGTAGGTCTATAGTTACATAGGAGATAATTGAATTACAGGGATCAATAGAGCAATACGGCTTGCGCACAAGCTGCTAGGTAATTCGGGAGGGTTGATCTCCCATAATTGTACGAACTTCTACCCGGCACAATTTGCCCGCGGACGTAGGTGTCGTTTATACAGCAAACCGCGATTTATTATTAATAAAGAAAACAAAAGTGTTTTGGTTTGTATTTGAATCTCTCTTGTTAATCTCTATTATTCTTTAAACTTTTTTAATCTATTTTGTGTCAAAACCTTACAATATTTATATGCTCCAATAATTCGAACTATTTTAGGTGAGAATTGTTGTATCCATCCAAACCACGTTTTTACAATATTAGACAAATCCATATTTGTTTCAGGATTGTTTTCGTATCCGTCTACTGTAACAACTAGTCGACTCGCTACTCGTTGAGGTGTTACATCTATCGTTTAAATTAAACCAACACGTTTCATTTAAGTATCAATTGTTTGATTTATTATAAGTCTCTGAACCTCGCCACCAGTCTAGAGAGACTTATCACTTTCACGTCAGTAAATCTAATCAGTTTAACTCCAATGATTATGACTGATCCATTCACTAAGTCTCAAGAACAAACGTATTCAACTCGGAGAGACTTTCAACATAAAAAGTTAGTCGCATGAACTACTCATAAGATCTCTAGATCTATAGATCTCTATAATCACAACTGTCGTTGACGTTTTTGATTCAGTCTCGCTGAATCAGATCTGAAGATTTTGCTTCAGTATCAACTCAACTGAATCAGATCAGATGACACTAACTCAGTATCGGATTGACTGAGTTAGTTCGACACTTTGTCACGCTAAGTCACGATCATCATCATCATCCAGAGAAAAGACTTAGACGTCATCGTTTTACACAACTAAGGTGCATCATCAGGAGCATAGGCGATCTTTGTAAGTTCTGGTTCAGCTCCTATTGAACTATCACTTCACTTATTATTGCACTTAGTTTATCTGTAGGTTGTAAACTGGTTGTAGGTACTGGTCCAGTTGTTATTGACCAAGTACTCATTTATCTTTAACATTTTATTGCACTCTAAGTTATATTTAGATTATTAATTATAAATTATGTTAGTTCATACCATACTATTGCTTTACAGTTATCATTCTTAGATTTATATTCGAGTAATTAACTGTAATTTGTATTGTTAGTACTAGTTGATTATACGCTTCTGTTTAGTATCTAACTTAAGAAAAATTATTATATCTTTGTTTAGATTATTCTTAAAAAGATCATTTATACATCTAATCAATGACTTCAATAAAATAGAGATAATATATAAGTAGTTGTTAGATTAAGTTTGAGTTGTATCTGGTTAAGTTGCCTCATTAGGTGACTTAGTCGAAAAAAGTCAGGGCTATCAAATTTCACCGTGGATGACAGCTCCGGACATCCCTTTCGGCTACGTAGGCCTCCCCGCTTCATGCTCCAGCATCAAGAAACTCTTGATCTGCCATCCGACATAATTTGTTTACTGCTCGAGCCTCGACTTCCAAACCAGAATAGAAGTCAAATATGGTGGATGGCAAGTTTGCACATAGTTATGGGCCTCGCACATTCACCATAAGGTTTGACAACCCGCCAAACTCCTGAAGTCCCATCTAAGAACTAAGCCCAACCTTACCAATCCTCGAGGCAGGTTCCATTTAGTTCTTGACTTCATTGTTAGAGGGAACTCCAGAGCTCGAACGGTCATCATTTGCGACGCTCTTTTGTATTATCGGCATCACCCATTATACCACTGGAACTACTATCAATACGAAGAGTCAGCAGAACTGTAAATGTTTGTATAGGCGAATCAGGATCAGGAGCTCTAGAGCTCACGACCGATTGAGCTCTGAGGGAAGATGCCAATAACTTCGGCCTCGGGGTTATCTCCGTCGACCGGTGAGTTACATCAATCAATCTTTAAGGAGCCAAAGGATGATCATCCTCCATCCTTCTCGGCACGGCGGCTTTAGAGCGCTCAAGAAAACACGGCCTTCGACGATGATCTCTCGCATATGGGTTCGATGAGGGCCTGTTCGAAGACAGTCTGTTGGGATGATCGGACGGCCTTTGAGACATTGTAAGACCAAGAGAGTATGAGAAAAAGTTGAAAAAGAAAGTGCGAAGATGTTTTGAGATTTAAAGCAAATCTCTCTCTCTCTTACTTTCTCTCTCTAGCAAAGACAATAACAAAAGCTTTGAAGATAGGATGAAAGTGACGGTAAATAGTGAGAGGAGTTATTTATAGCAAATCCTAGAAGCATGATGAAATAATGAATATCAAGAGTTCAAAGATGAAGGGACGCCAAGGTTCAACGAGTGGGTGCCACGTCAGCGCACCTGCACTGACATCCTCTCGTTTCATGAAAAACCCTTTTGTCTCCAAAAGAAACTGCTAAGGGAAGGATGTCTTTTCAGCTGCCTCATTTATGGCGATTGGGTAATGATTGTTGGTCCTTCAAAAAGCATCTTCGAAGAGTCCCATCAACAACATGAGATGGACAGACTTCTTCCTCCGACTGACAAGACAAAATTCAAATCAAGATCAAACCTTCCCACACGCAAAGTCGAATTAAGGCGAAGATGAAAACCCCTGGGCCGATGAAGGCTTAGGGGAAAATTAATCAGAACAAGACAAGAGATGCTTGTTAAAATTGACCCAAAAATAGCGAACATACGGCTCCAGGCATGAACGAGACCCAAGCGTCTAATAAAAGCCCAAGACGATGTAGTCCTCCTACAAAAAAGAGGGCAAATGATACTGTAGGGGCTTTTAAGTAATTTAACATGTGAGGCCGTAGGTCACTTCGATTTCTAACCAGCTTTGTCCACTAGCAAGGCTATGAGAGCTCGGGACACGAAGACCGTCAGCATTGTCCTCCTCACGAGGCTAAGAGTGCCTAAGACCAAGGAGATTTATAGCCCTACTTACTCATGTCGCTTTCAAAGGATTTGTGCGTCTTAGTAAATCCTAAATGTCTCCTATATAAGAACCATCATAAATGTGCTCCCAACAAGTGAATACACAAACACATTAGGGAAAACCTCTCGCTCTAGAAGAAAGACACTTCTATAGAGGATGTAAATAGAGTTGTGAAAACTTGCAATAGGGTAGAATAGTATTATCATTCATAAACTGCTATGTATATATTATTTAACGCAACTGTATGAAATCATAATAAGAAAAAAGAAGTTTATTTGCTCTTTGTTTGAACCATAACCTCTGATCACCGCTTTACATGGTATCAAAGCTCTTAAATTGATTGATCTTTCTAAATTAATTGAGATTTTTTGTTCTACTTTCTAATCCGCTGTGCATTCGAAGAAATCTTATTTTTTTGTTAGCAATGGCTAATAATTCGACTGTTGCTTCCGATACCGCTACGATTGCCGCCCCACTATTAACGAATCGATGAAATCGAAATTGGGATCCCCTTCCATACATAATACTTCCTTACTTGATGCATCGAAGTCACATACTCATATGGCTGTTGACATAAAAATTGATAGTTAATTCAATTATGTTCATCAAAACGAACAACCGAACACTACGATTCGACAAATTCGTTACTCAATTTGCTTCAACAAGGAATGAACAATGACAATCAACATTCACAGTCTCCAGCAACTAGCAATCATGTGCACCTGACTAAGTATACTGCAGGTATAATCCCTAACTCTTCTACATATATGCCCATCAATGTTATAGAATATGGCTCATGGATTGTTGACATGGGTGGGTCGAATCATTTCTATGTGTTAAATAGATGTTTTCCTAGGTTATCGTCATTAAATACTTGTGTTATGGTGTCTTTGCCTGAAGCACAAATAACTAAAGTCCTTCAGTAAGGATCCGTACCTTTATCGTCGGCCTTCACACTGCAAAATGTGTTGTATGTGCCATCTTTCAAGCACAATTTGTTGTCTGTGAGTCAGTTGGCTGCTCAACATAATGTGATATGCTTCTTCACTCATGATTATTTGCTAGACCCGAAGACTAATTCAGTCTTGGCTATTGGTAAAGCGAAAGGAAAGCTTTATTTTCTTGATGCGTACTCATTCACTCCATCTATTATTTTTTCGTGTCTTAGTCTAAAACTTTAGAATGCTTGTCATGTCTCAATAGAGTTTTCTTTAGGAAATTATCAACATGTGCTGTAAATCATGTTGCCACATCCCATTATTGACATATGAGATTAGGTCATCCTTCCTTTAGTGTCATGAGTCATATACGTCGTACTGCTTCACACAAAAAAGATAATAAGTCAGTGATTTGTGATGTTTGTCCAAGAGCTAAGCAAACAAGACTTGTGTTTCCATTAAGTAAATCTACTGCAACTGCATATTTTGATCTTATTCATTGTGATATTTAGGGTCCTTAAAAGGAAGATTGCAACATCTTCTGGCGCGAATTATTTCTTGACAGTCGTTGACGATTTTTCTCGTGCAACTTGGATCTTCCTGATGAGATATAAATCTCAGGTCTCGACTATTTTAGATCAGTTCTTCCGCTATGTTAGGACTCAATTCAAAGTAGATATCAAAGTCATCGACACTTGTTGCAGGTACTTCGTGCACTCATATTTCAATCTGATTTAGCTAAGAAATTCTGGGGAGAAGCTTTATTAACAGCTATTTATCTAATAAATCGTACGCATGCATTAACATTAAATTGGAAAACTCCTTATGAGGTTTTATGATAAGAAGCCAGATTATGATTTCCTTCGATGTTTTGAGTGTCTTTGTTTTGCAACTAATATTTTGCCTCACAAAGACAAACTAGATGCTCGTGCATACGAGGGTATTCTTGTAGGATATGCAACGGGACATAAGGCGTATAAAATTTTGTGTCTGGATAATTTTTCTATGATAGTTTTGCATGATGTGGTGTTTCATGAGGATGTGTTTCCTTTGTTGACTGGTGCAAATTCTCCATCTCCGACAACTGTTATACAGGAATCGACTCCTTTGCCGTTGATACAGCCTTGTATCTCAGGGGAAACCCCAACAACTTATCCCACTAATAAGTTTGTTTCTATTGATTCCTCTACTGGCGAGTCAATCTCTCCATCGGCAAATGCGCCATTAGTGTCATCTGAGACTCTTCCAATAAATTTCGTTAAGTCTCTGAGTCCAACTGCTATATTACGGCAAAGTTGTCACCAAGTACAAGTTCCTAGGAAATTTTCTGATTATGTTACAAATATTCTTAGTATAGGGAATTCTAGTGCTCTTAACTTTGCTGGACTTTCTTCGTTAACACCTAGGTTTGATTATTCTGCTGAGTTTGTTAAATTCTATGCACATTTGTTGATAATGAATGAGCCACATTCATTTGCACATGCTAGATTAGATGAGAATTGGATTAAAGCTATGGATGTTGAATTGAAAGCTTTAATCGATTAGGATACTTGGGAGCTTACTGTTTTGCCTCTTGGTAAGAAATCAATTGGTTCGAAATGGGTATATAAAGTGAAGCATAAACCTGATGGTAGCATTGATCGCTACAAGGCTAGGCTTGTTGCCAAAGACTATAATCAGGTGGAAGGAATTGATTATTTGGAATGTTTTTCTCCTGTAGCAAAGGTCGTGACAGTTAGAATTTTCTTTGCTCTTAGTGCAGCATATTCTTGGCCTTTACATTAATTAGACATTAATAATGCTTTCCTTCATGATATCTTGATGAAGATATGTATATACTCCCTCTTGATGGTTTTAATATTCCTTGTCCTAATCATTTTTGCAAGTTGAAGAGGTCTCTTTATGGCCTTAAACAGGCCTCCAGACAATGGAACACGGAATTTTCTTCTCAGCTCATTTACTATTTCGACAGAGTCCTAATGATGCATGCTTATTTCTATATAACAATAATTATGTGTTCATGATGTTATTAGTGTATGTAGATGATGTTCTCATAACAGGTACCTCAGAATCTGCCATTTTAGAGGTTAAAGCTTTTCTAAATGAGAAGTTCACTATTAAGGACCTTGGCCACGCCAAGTATTTTCTTGGTGTTGAATCGCTAGGTCAGAGGCCGGTATCTATCTTAGCCAACGAAAATATATTCTGGACATACTTAAAGATTGTGGTCTCTCTGATTGCAAAGCTGCTGCTACTCCCCTACCTCCTGGATTTGTTTTTCCCACAACTAACACTCTAGAGATCGGTCCCATTTACAATGATCTAGAGAAGTACAGACGATTGGTTGGTAGATTCCTATATTTAGGTGTCTACAGGCCAGATGTGTGTCATGCAGTTCAACAACTCAGTCAACATCTCCAGAAGCCATTCTTTCTTCATTGGGATGCTACTATACATGTTCTTAAATATTTGCATGGTTGTCCCCCAAAGGTCTTTTCTATCCCTCTTCAAACGACTTTACAGTAAATGCTTTCAGTGATAGTGATTATGCAAAATGTAAAGAAAGCAGAAAGTATTTGACTGGTTATTGTATATTCCTTGGTAATGCTCTTATTTCGTGGAAGATAAAGAAACAAAAGACTACAAGTAGGTCTTCTTATGAGGCAAAATACAAGAGTATGGCACATACTGTTTGTGAACTTTTATGGATTTCATATGTTATTGAAAGAGCTACAGGTCCCCCTTTCAACAACCAATTCCTCTTTGGTGTGATTCGAAATCTGCTCTCCACATTACTCGTAAAATAGTCTTTTATGAGCGTACAAAACATCTTGAAATTGATTGTCACATAGTACGAGATCACTACAAAGCTAGTTTTGTTTTGCCTCAGCATGTTCCTACTAAGGATCAATTGGTCAATTTTTTTACCAAGTCGTTGTCATATAATTTGTTTGACAAATTTGTTTCCACGTTAGGCTTGGTAGATCCCTCTATAAGTCCAACTTGAGGTGGGGATATTGAGGATGTAAATAAAGTTGTGAATACTTGTAATAGGGTAGAATAGTATTTTCATTCATAAACTGCTATGTATATATTATTGAACGCAACTGTATGAAATCATAATAAGAAAAGGAGAGTATTTCCTCTCTGTTTGAACCATAACCTCAGATCACGATTTACAATTTCTCTCTCTAGACCTGAGTAACTCCACGATGTCCTCAGTATCATTGTGAGCCTTGCAGGTCCGTCCAAGGCCGTATGCACTCAAATATTACTTAACGTTCATTATGTTCTAACTACTTAAACAACATCAAGACTACAAGTAGAAGGCGCGTGCTCTCTACCACTAGATCGTTTCACTTCCTGTTGAAACGGTATAGAAGAAGATAAGATCGGGAGAGAATCGTAAAAAGGAGAACGTGTTTGTGTAATTCATTTCCGATTATTTTTTCACTTAATACGATTTGAGTCTTTTATACAGATTCCATGCTAAACTAATGGTTTTCGTATACATTTAGCCCAATTACAAACATGTTAAATCTTATTTTTTGTTGCCATGACCAGGGGCGGATCTATTAAAGTGCAAGGGATGGCACTTGCCCCCAGTTCAATAAATAAGATTTTTCACTTCATCAGGATATTGAAACTGGTTTGTGGCGTGGTGTTTGAACAAACTCAACGAAATGTGTAGGTCATGAGTTCGATGTTTTTTTGAGGTACCAATTTGATTTTTTTAATACCTTCTCAGTTCTAGCCCACCAAAGGCTATTTTTATGAGCCTATAGTTTGCCCATCCTAGCAAAGTTATTGATATTGCATTATTTTCATTTTTTTTTTTTTTTTTTGTGTTAAAATCGTTATATAATGGACTGGTGATTAATCAGTAGTAATCCATAATAAAAATTGATTCGAACTAGATTTATTTTTCTCCTGCCTCTGATCTGTTGGTCATAGATTACTTTCTGATTAACATCACTATAATTGTGTTAGTGAATCCATTTTTGCAATTCCACTAAAAATTATTCATATTTATGTATTTTTTAACTCTCCTTTGTAAATGACTCATCTCGTTGTGATACTAATTACACCTAACAATCAGAATCCCGAATCATATGTACTCTTTTTCTAAAGAAAATATTCAGTCTATATTATAATTTATAGATTTATTTTGATATAGTTGTAAGATTCGCTATCACAAATCATTTTAAATTTTTGTTTTAGATTTTTTTCCCTAGTCGTTACTCGTTTTTATTGAATATTAAGCCATGTGCTTCACCCCGGCAGTTGACTTTATGATGACGACGTTTAAACATGCATGCCTACGTGTAAAATATCAAGATGACCCATTTTTTTTTCATTGACTTTCACAAATAATTTCTTATTTGTGGTGGGAATGAATGAAAGTTCAATGGAAATAGTAATATGGATCTTCAATGTCCAGTCTTTTCTTTTTATTGATGTCACTATATTTTCTCAAATAATTGGATAAGGCGTTCAAAAAATGCTTAGAATCAATTTGAACGTTTGGTTTTACAAAACAAGTTCCTATTAAAAATTCAATTGCGAACTGGTACGTAATCATTTTAGCCACTAAATTCATTATGAATTGTTGAAAAAAAAATTACTTTCAAGTCTAATATGGGCCAAGAAAAGTTTTGAATAGTAAAGGTCGAATTTGACTATTGGATTTTGTGATACCCAATTATATGACGGCTCAATAAATTCTATAAGCCCAAAAAAAATGCTGAACCCACCCTTTTAGACGCATACTCTCTCCATAGTATATAATGTCCATTTTCAACTGTTTACATTAATTTTTTGGATGAACAAACAAAATAAAAATGGACAACATTCCACTTGCGGAATGGAGGGAGTAATAAGAAATCTGCTTCCTTTCCCAACAAAAGTTCTTTATATTTACTGTATCATGTAAGAGACGCACACCTTCTAGAGAGTTAATGGATTGTGACTAACAAGAAGAAGGTGAAAGATTTGTTGTGGTAACCAGAAAGAATCTTGAAGAATTATGGAAATGATCATGAGATAATTCTAGAATAACATTTAAATAACATTTGTTGTGGATATTATTTTTTAGTTTTTTTCTGATACCTTCACATTAATAATCGTGAGACTGATTTTTTGTTCCGACTGATCTATCAGTGGAGGATGTGATATAAAATTGACCGTAAATTTTTTTCTATTCAAAGATATTGGAGATCGAACCCCACCTTTTAATTAAGGGATGAGACGCTAAGTCATAAATATTATTTAATCCTTCTTCTTTTTCTTTCTTTTCTTAAGATACCATAACTATGTTGGAAATATGACATAGTGAATGGTACAATACAACAATCCCATAAGCAGCTATTTAATTACTTATTGAATATTATTAATCAACAATTCAATATATGAAATATACAATTTGGATTTTCAATATACATGTGCTCGAGTTTTTCATGTTCAAGTTTTAGTAACTCCAACGACAATAATATAGAGCGGCGGATCATTTCATATTATCACATGCAAAAATAAGTAAGAAGAAGATACAAAATTGATGTATGATTAGATCAAATCTCCTTAAGTTGTTATTGTCTAGCCACGTTCTCTCTTGAGTGCTCAACGTGATTGGCAAACTAGCTCCCAAGATACAACAGTTTATGCCTCCAAATGCTAGCACAATACGGAAGAAGGCCAACATAATGTATGTTGTCGCTCAACTCTCTCGAACAACACAACAATACAAGAGAAATGCATCAATTCGTGATCTTGAATATTTCGAACTTAACTTACCATCACTCTGTCTAATTGAGTGTTTTACCAACCTCCATAAACTCTATGAAAGAAAGAGTATGAAGAGTCATCCAAAGGGTCTAAAAGACTCTGTTTTCGTAATTTTATGCAAAAATATTTGAATTATCCTTACATAAATAGTTCTGAATGTTAAAAATTATCAATGTGGGACAAAATCAATTCAACATTGTCACACACTATTTGCGTAGCGTTTCATATTCAAATTTGACACTGTCGTATGAATATATCAATACCCCTCATAATAAAAAACACATTCAGTATACGCTGAACAAATCGTTAATAAGACTTCTCATAATAATTGGTCACAACTTTTCCCAACAAATAATATTTTTATGGAGACTAATCCAATGGCCTATCAAACATGTATTTGATCAAATTACTAGACATGAAAACATACGTAGCCTACCTATCGAAAAAAAAACATACGTAGTCTTTCCTTATAATTATAATGAAATTTACTTAAACGTGTGACATCCGGCAACAAAAGGAGTGAGCAAGAGCAACTTTAATCGGTGGAGCTAATTAAGGCTCCCCACTCTTGATTTCTCTAGTGATGATGATAAATCTAAGAAGAAAAAGTGAATTAAATTTAGCTGTTTACGTCTCCCTTTCACAAACTAAAAGAAGGATTAACGATTTGTGCATAAAGCTATATCATCTCACATCTGTCACTCACGGGCATGGCACCTCAATAACTACCAAAACTCCAAAATGTATCTGTCAAGATTAAGCACATATACAATTGATGATAAATTTCAATAAAACCCTTAAGTTTTGTCTATCTTAACACATACTACCTTATACTTTTAATTTTCATCATAAATAATATTTTTCCTCCAGAATATTCTAGTCTTTTCACATCAAACAGAGAGTAATTATAATTTTTTGAAACATAAAAGAATACAAACCAAATCTCAATGATTTTTTTTTTCCGGTTGGTAAAAAAACTACTGCTCTTCTAAAGTTAACTCCATACGGTTAATTCGTTTGTAATTTCAATGATTAGGAATTTTTAAGTTTAAAAACACAATTGTTTTTCTGAATGGCATTTTCAGCTTTTATGACTCAACCTTGAATGATAATCTCAAAATATAAATACTAAGATTATCTCTAGACATATGTACAAAGGAGAGATAAAGAGATGGAGAAAAAAAGCGACGCATAAAACAAATGAATAAAGTTTTTGTGTAAAGTATTTAATAGCGCCAGGTATTTGTAATGAGCTTCTTAGAAGATTGAAAATAACAATGCCGGCCTTTCATTTTCTACACAAAATCCTTTCAAATACAACAACAAGGTTCTTAGTTCCTGTCTGTATTTGATAATCTCCTCCCTTGTTGCTAATTCTTCGGTTTGATCGAAATCAACCATCCATTTCTAGACCAAATTCCTATTAAAAATACTTGTCGCTAATTCGATACCCGCATTATTTGTAAGAGATAATGTCGATGACTAAGAGCTGCTCGAGAAACAAGTTTTTGCTTTGCTTTAGGCCTGTCGACGTTGTTGATGTCGAATTCGTGCTCGAACCGAAAGAAGCTGATCATGACGTGAGGAAGAAAAAGAAGAAGAAAATAAAGAATTGTTTGGTTTGTGAGAGAGTTGATAACAGAAATTTCTCTAATAAAAGGGACTCCAGAAATTTCTCTCAACTTGTCAAAGCTACTTTCTTTGGGTCTGTTTTGGTAAGTTCAATTCAATTCTTTAATTGATCGTTGAATTCTACAAGTTCTTTTTTTTTTTTGAGAGAATTGGTACACAAATTAAAATGTCTAGAAATTAATTTAAGTTTAAGCTAAGTTCTAGACCTTATTTTGTTAACATAGTAATTGTGTTTAATAATATTTCAGGCTAAGAGAGCTCGTAGCAAGAAGAATTTAAAACGCGACGTTTCGACAGATATTTATGATGATGCTGATGATCAACAAACTAATAAATTCAGCCCATTATTGTCATCCTCATCATCAATCAGCTCAACGACATCTTCGTCTTGTTCGAGTTCGAATTCGGAGACTAATAACCTTCCAATATCAAATGAAAAACAAGACAACGAACAACAACAACAAAAACAAGGTCAACGGTCAAGGTCAAGGTCAACAACAAACAACAGAAGAGGGATATTGAGCTTGCTTCTAATAATCCTAGCATTAACAATATTATGTGGCAAGTCATGTGCCATAGTTTTCTCAACGATATGGCTCTATTTTGTTGTCCCGAGCTGCAAAAGAGAGTGTAGAGTTAAATCAAGCAATGATGTAATGATGAAAATTTGGTCAAGAAGATCAAAGTCATGTAATTAGGATAAGATTAGAGCCATCCCATCTCTATTTGAAATTGGAAATTAAGGAAGGAACAAGCTAGCATTAAATATTTTGTGTTTGATATATGCCAAAAAATACGAGTGAATTAAATTCTTTGGCAGAGACACATAGTAGTATATATGAAGTGAAAAGACAAATCAGCTGCAGTTTCCTTGTGTTGTTTGCTTTTCTGTATTAAGGTAGGATAAAAATTAATGCTGACCAACTTTCTCTGAGTTTTCCTGTTTTCCCTTTTTAGATAACGTTGTATATGTGAGTATGTTAGTAAGAAATGCATGTACATTCAATCCTATTGTTAGTAAGAAATTATTAGTACTCTCTAATCACTAAGGATAGAGATTAATATGGCCCTAAGATCGATCTTGTGAAAGCTGTAAATTTAAACAAATTAAGCACTTTTTATAATATCTGCTTAAATAATTGCAATTATCTTGCAAAATTCGACCTCAATTTTTTTAATTGTTGTGCTCAATTTATCGGAGATATTACTTACCACAATCGGCAAATCTTATCTCTTAAATCATCAATAATAGCATCCAATATATTCCTTCCGTAAATTAGATGAAAAATTTAGATATATATATATTTTTTAAATACATATAAATTTGACACGTTTGTAAAAAACATGTTCTTCCCATTTTATTCACCACCAATTTTTTCAACTTATTTTAACATTTTACATATATCATTCATATGTTTATGAATAGTAAGGTTATGTTTGTTAAATTACTACTTACATCTCAATTTATTTATTAATCTATAAATTAAAATATATTTGCATGTAATTTGAGATGGAAGAATGTATTTTATACATGGAGATAGGAAGGCATTTGCTTAACCTTTATACATACTTACGATAGTGCGTCCACTGTTGCTAATGCACGTCACTTTTCAATTTCATATGTTTAAAGTGACATTAATTTCCAGTTTTCTGTAGAAGACCACTATAAAGTAATATTGATTCCTTACGTATTTTTTTTTATGTTCGTTGATTCCTTATGTAGTACTATGTTAGCAGACTTTTCAACATGCAATAATACAAAAATTACTCTTTTTACGTCGTTCCACTCTTGCACTTAAACAACTCTTGTTTGCTCAGAGATGGAAAATATTAGAAGGATAATTTGAACTCTTCAATCAATACAACAATTAAGGGTTAATTTCAAATGCATTGGTGTTATATTCATGGCTACATGGTCTTGGTCAAATTGGCCCCTCAAAATTTTCTCGCAACAATACAACAAATTGGAGTTTTTAGACATCCAAGCTTGTAAAAGGTTAACAACTTGCAGTTTAACGTCATGGACTTCTTGTGCATATCAGAGCTTCTCAAATTCGTTCAATCGATGATCACATTTAATTAGGAAGTTACTATATTTTTTGATCAACTAGTTCGAATTTTATTAACCAAAAAAATATACAACTTAAAATTAAAAATTTTCAGTGTAACAAACTGTATCCTATCATCTCCACCTATCTATCCATCTATCAAACTTCAGTCATTAAACTCTTCATAGCAGCTATAACTTCACTAGATTCAAAAGCCTCAGCTCTAAACATTAATAACTTGTTTCTTTCATGCCAAATACAATAAACTATGGCAAGAAAAGCCCATATTTGAATATATACTTGTCAGAACAGATTTACCAACAGCTTTCATGACAAACCAAAATATCTCTCTATGCCACCTGAACGAAAGTCTTGAAATTCCAGATCTTGGCATAATATTCATCCAAACCATTGTCGATAAAAGACAAGCAAAAAACAAATGGCCAACAGTTTCATTTGAGAGATTACACAGGGAACAAATACCAGAATCACATATCCCCACTTTGGCAACCTAACTCTAACAGCAATCCTATTTTTAATAGCTAGCCACAATATAAAACTGTATTTTGGCACATTATCAACTTTTCAAACAAAAAAATACCAATAAACAACATTTTTCCTCGTAGTACCCTGAAAAAATAGAGTACTCACTTATAAGATCCGCAATCCATATAATCTCTAATAACTTCATTGATTGAGATGCCTCTCACCATATCTCAAGCAGCTGCCACCAAAAAAGTTACTATATTACTCTATTATAAGTTAAATTAATGAGAAAATTCCTACTTTATTAATGTCTTCTCTCTTATCATTAGTTGTAATTTTGAAATATTTGTTTGCATTTGGGATGCAACGACCCACTGAATTTTTTCTTCATGGAATGGAAGGGATGGATTTGTAGCTAGATAACTAGGGGATTCAACAACTAGTTAGGGGAAACGACGATACAGGCTAGGGTTTTTTTTTTTTAAATATATACAGAAGATAGAAGATCAGCAATAAGATTAGGATTTTAAAAAAATGATATAATAAGATAACTATACAAAATTAATATGCACTTTATACGACGTAAATACAACATACATTAACCATTTTTCAGTAAAAAACACAAAAATATCATTTAAGTCCTCAAAAGAGCCAAAATGGACAAGTTGGGAGGTCAAATTCTACATATGAGTTACTATATCTGCATTTTTCTTTCACGAATGAAATTTAATAGCCCTAACTCTTTTCCACTAAATCACCTAAGAGGCAACTTAACCAGTTACAACTCAACCCTAATCTGACAATCACTTGTGTATATCTAGGTTTTATCAAAGTGATTCAATCAAGTATACAAATGATCTACTTAAAAATAAACTCAACACAAATATAAAATCCTATTCTTAAACTAGATACTAGACAGTAGCGGATAAATAATCAGTTGTTATCTAAATAGTTAAACTACTAGAGAAACAATCCAAGTATTATAACTGTAAAAACAATAGTACTGCAAAACGTGACACAGTTTATAACTGATAAGCAAATGAAGATTTATCTTATGTGTCTCTAAGCGTAAGTCTATATGCTTACTTGGACATCTGAGAGGGGTCTTTATATAGGAGAGACCTTTAAGTTTGACTTGGACTGTTAGTGCTGAAAGCGACCTGTACAGTTATGAGGCCGTAGGTCTCATCGGCTTTGGGCGCTTCGGCCTCTTCGGGAGGGCGAGGCTGGCGGTGTTGGTGCCCCCTGGCGTGTAGCCTCACAAAAGGGACGGAGTCGCTGCACGTACCTGGCCGATCCCCAACCGGAGGAGCCTGCAACGGCATGGTCTAAATTACCTAAAACCCTCCATACCGTATCATTTGCCCCCTTTCTTGCAGGAGAGCGTACGGTCTCGTGGAAGAAATACAGCTCGTCGTGGGCTTTTATTGGACTTGTGGGTCTCGTTCAAGCCTGGAGCCGTATCCTTTGCTTCAATAGTGTCAGTGTAGCATAGGCCTTGGCCTTGCCTCAATCGATATGCCCTCGAGCCTCTGTCGGCATGAGGGTCTATGGCTTCGGCTTCAGTTGACTTCTCTTAGGAAGGAGCCGGTCTTGAAATTTTGAATTTTTTCTTCTCCACTCTAAGGGGAAGGTTGTCTCTCTTCTATTGTGTGAAAGGACTTATTCAAAGATGCTTTATGATAGTCCAATGGTCTTTGTCCAGTTATCATTAATGTGGCAACTGAAGGGACGTCTCAAGTCTAGTGAGGGAATGATCATGCTTCTAGATAGAGAGAGTAAGTGTCCTTAATCTCTTATGTGTCTCTAAGCGTAAGTCTGTATGCTTACTTGGACATCAGAGATGGGTCTTTATATAGAGGAGACCTTTAGGTTTGACTTACACTATCATTACTAAAAGCGACCTGTACAGTTGTGAGGCCGTAAGTCTCCTCGGATTTGGGCGCTTCGGCCTCTTCGGGAGGGCGAGGCCGGCGGTGTCCGTGCCCCTGGGCGCGTAGCCTCACAAAAGGGACGGGGGCTGCACGTACCTGGCTGATCCCAGCTGGAGGAGCCTACGACGGCACGGTCTAAATTACCTAAAAGCCCCCATGCCGTATCATAGACCCTGCAAGAATTTTTGTTGAAACTGACAAATAGTTTTTGATCACATAATTGACTAATGCTAATTAGATTTGCCTTTAGTCCTTCAACTAGAAGTACGCCTTCCAACCTAACATTGTCGCTTAGAATTAAGATACCTTCTCCTATGATCTTCATTGTGTTTTTATCACCGAGTATCACTGATCCAGATCTCCTTGGAACTATCTTGTTCAGAACGTTCTCATCTCCTGTCATGTGCTTTGAACATCCACTGTCAAGATACTAGTTGTAGTCTTTGTCTTCAAAAGGTTCTTTTGACGTAGCTTCATCTTCTATTGTCTGGATTGTGTCTTCGAGTTCTCGTGTTTCCCCAGTGATAAGTTCTTTGATCCAATATAAACATCCGAAATGTCTAAGTATCCCTTCCGCTACTAGTTGAATTGTTGACTTCATGATAGTTAGGAGTTGATCTCACCGAATTACGTTATGGTTCCTGCTCTGATACCAATTAAAATTTGATACCCCTAACTCTTTTCGACTAAGTCGCCTAAGACGCCACTTAACCAGTTACAACTCAACCCTAATCTAACAATCACTTGTGTATATCTCGGTTTTATCAAAGTGATCCAATCAGATATATAAATGATCTACCTAAGAATAAACTCCACATAGATATAAAAAATCTATTCTTAAACTAGATACTGAACAACAGCGGATAAACAATTAGTATTTATCTAAACAGTTAAACTATTAGAGAAACAATCCTAGCATTATAACTGTAAAAATAATAGTACTGTAAAACCTGACAGTTTATAACTGATAATCAAATGACGGTTTAGAATATAATAAACTATGAAAGATAAACTAGTGTTTGGTCAGTAACTACTGAACCAGTACTTACAATCAGTTTATATCATATAGATATACTAAGTGTAGTAAACAGTGTATAGTGAGTTCAGTAGGATTTGAACTAGAACTTAAAGTGGACTCCTAAACTCCTGGTGATGCACCTTAGTTGAGTAAGCTGATGATGCCTAAGTTTTTCCTCCGGATGACGATGACAATCGTGACTTAGTACTTCAAGTGTCGAACTAACTCGGTCGTACAGATCCTAAGTTAGTGCTCTTCAAGTCGAACCAACTCAGTCTATGGGATATTGATTTAGTGCGTATCTGATTTGATTCAATTGAGTTGCTACTGAACCAGAACCTTCTGATCTGACTCAGTTAAATGAATACTGAATCAGACACGTCAACAGCAGTTGTTGATAAGTGAATCTATAGATCTGTTGATCTAAAGATCTGATGGATTGTTAGTACTACGAACTGTCTGGATTGAAAGTCTCTCACAAATGTGTTTGTGCTTAGAGACTTTAACTGAATGGATCAGTCTTAACTATTGGAATTAAACTGATCAAATAATTGACGTATAAAAGATAAGTCTCTCAAAGACTGGTAACGAGGTTTAGAGACTTATAAATAAATCAAACAAATAATATTAAGTTAAGTGTGTTGGTTTGATTCAAATGATGTAACACCTCAACGAGTAGGTACTCGACCAGTTGTTACTATTTTGGCGGATACGTTTAACTATCCTGAAACAAATAGAGTTTTGCACAGACTTGTAAGACGTGATAAGATTGATAGAACAGTTCTCATTTAGAATAGATCGAACTGTTGGAGCATATAGACGTTTTAGTTTTTGGCACGAAATAGATTAAACAAAAACAAGAATAGTAGAGATTGAATGCAAGAGATTCAGTACGAAACAAATAACAAATTTGTTTAAATTTATTCAATTAATGATATATCGTGGTTCGGCATTAAATAGCCAACACCTACGTCCGCGGACCAAAGGGACCAGGTAGAAGTTGCTTACAACAGGAAGAGTAATTTTCAAACTACTTAGATTCGTGTATAAGCCATACCTCAAGACTTTGTATAGTAATTTGCTTAATCTTCTATGTAAATTCTAGACCTAGGACCAACCTAATCTAGGATCCTGCCAAACTAAGCCAACGACCGGCTATGTATTCTCGATCTCTACACACCACTCTCTGCATCTGGATAACCTATGGCAACAAATGAAGGCTATAGTGAAATGGACGTCACTTTACTTAATCTCCTTCTCGTGCTCTGCTTGTGCAAAGACTTCATGCAGTGTGATTGTCTTTTATTTATAGTCTCCTATGTCTTGATCTTCACTTATAGTCTTGATGGTGAATTCGGAATGATATGAATTGATTTGCCTTTTAAGATTTGTGATCCTCATATTTTCTTTCCATAGAAGAAGCTTGATCCCCAAGAAACTTAATCGACATTAATTGTTTTCTTTGTTATGTCTGATTTAGTTCCTTTTTGATTATTCGAATCACTTGTCAAATCATGGTTGTTGATTCTTTCATGTCATCGATCTTGCTTGATGGTCATTAATTCATCCTGCTCGCTGATTCCTCCACGTCATTAATCCTATTTGAAAACTTCTTTAAGAGTTGTATTTAGTTAGTCATATATTATACGACTATATCAATCGTGACTAAGCTCTTGTGAGGAAATGACAAAACCCAAGAATAACATTGGTTCATCATGCATTCATAACCTAGTATGATCGAATATCATTATTTTAAATCTATACGTCCTATGATCAAAAAGTAACAATTTCAACCTTGACATAGTATGTAATCAGAACGAACATGTTTGAAATCCTATTTTACAGCTTTTGTCTAAGTTTGAGTCCATTTGTCTTACTATGAAAAAGATAATTATTTTAGTCCTTGCAGTTTTTTTCTACATTGCAGGTCTTCGGATAGAAGTTTCTATAGTTTCAGTTTCAGGAGAAATGCAACTTGACTTGAGATCTTCCGACAGCTCTATGTTGCTTCCCAAGGTGTCATCAAGCTCCATAAAAACCACATCAAGTATCTTCTTCACCAATGACAATTGTTTCAAACTTTCTTCATCTTTAAATAAGCTTTCTTCACCATGTTCAACACCATAGATTTTATTATTTTCATGATTATAGAATTCTTGAAATAATCCAAAACAACAGTTCCTCCTTTATTTTTAGAATTATGCAATTCAAAGATTCTTCTTAAATCAACAACACTTTTTGATCTTTCATATGCAATTCAAGTGAATTTTTTACTATTGCAGGATCAAATAAGTTGAAGAGTTTCATATACTTATTTGAAAATGATATGCATTTTGTTATAGCTGAATTCTGTTTCAAGTACCTACAACAATATCATCTCGGTTATATCAATGAAAAAATAAAATTAATTTTTTTTTTTAATTTTGCAATTCTATGTCGGATATTATCTATTGATTTGGGAAGGGACCTACTTACGTACACTTCCTTACGTACGCTTCTCTGCTTTAAACAGTTCTATTGTCGGTCAAACGTACAGCTGTTTAAAGCAGAGAAGCGTACCTCTAATACATTATTATATTAATATAAATATAATTTTACGGATCAGATCAGATATGGATATAGAAAATTATTCGAAAAATCCGATCTAATACATTATTATATTAATATAAATATAATATTATTAATATAATATTATTAATATTATTATTTTAACAATAAATTCGAAGTATAATACACATAACTCATTAAATAAAATCTATTTTTAGTGAATTTAATTAAAAGTAAACTAAAAAATAATTAAAAAAGTTTTAAAAACATAAATATTTTGTACATTTATAATGATTAAATTTAAATTTTTTGAAGTCTGGATCGAATCGGATTTTTTTTTTTGTAAGGATCGGATTCGAATATTAGTTGTGAATATCCGTGGATCGAATTAGATCGGATAATAACGTCCGGATTTTTTTTCGGATCGGATCGAAAAAAATTAAAGGAATATCCGATCCGATTCGTTCCATTGCCAACCCTAAACGGATTATGTTTTTTTTTATAATATTAAATGAAGAATATTAAATGAAGTAGGGACGCAGTGAATGAGTAATATTATGGCCTTGTTAACCTAAAAAATAAAAGCATCTCTAATTTTGTATCTTTCATCTTACAATAAATGTACACTATTAATCTCTTGAAAAATGTCGATTATTTTTCTCATTTTTTTTTTTTGGAAAAATCTATTGAGAGTCGTTTTTCTTGCATTACAAGTTGTTTATACTTTTCCCCATGATATCTTATTTCAATTAAATGTAAATTTCACCATTTTTTACTTTTAAAATGGTGAACTTAAAAAAAAAAAACATTAAATGTAAATTTCCACATTACAGAAATGAATAAAATAGAATACATTTCTCTTCCTCGCTAATATAGTAATATCTGTACTTACATACAGAGGCAGATTCAGGATTCGACATTGGGTGGGACCGAAATAGTCATGAATTTTTAGGTCCAACTGCATGATTTAATTTGGTAGGATCAAGGAGAATTTATCATCGCTTTCGAAATAAATTGATGATATATTTATTTATTTATAAGTAAGTCAATACATTAAAATTATGGCGATCGTAGAAAATTTAAGTCGCACCGCGGATTTTTTTTATCATATCAAATCGTGATTCATAAAAATTAGTCACAAATAATAATTAGTTTTACTAATTGACTAAAATTTCAATACATTCTTTACTATTAAAATAAAATTATAAAATTTACATAAGAATATAGTCATACTAATATGTTAATAGAAATAACTTTTTTATATTAATTTAATTTATATTTGAAGATTAATGAAAAAATTATATTTTTATATTTGGATATAGACCAATTTATATTTAAAAATTTAAAACTTTAATAATCATATTTAAGGATATATATGGATATAATAATATAATTTTAAAACTAAAAAAGAGAGTAAAAAAAATATAAAAGTAGAAAGAGGAAAAAAACATAAAAAAGGCTGCTGAGAGAATTCAAACTCAAATTTGCCAAACCAGTACTAATACAATTCACCATTAAGTCACTACCTCCATTTATATATGCTTCCTGAAACATAAATTATATATTTTTTTATATATAAATTTTTTTTCAAAAATATTGGGTGGGACCCTGGTCCCCAAACAACACGTGGATCCGCCCCTATTTAGATATGAAAAAATTAAAAAAAAATAGTAAAAAAATGAAGGGACTATACCAATAGATGCAAATATTAGTTAAAAAGAAGAAGAAAAAAGATACAACTATTCACGAAGCAACGTTTTATAAGTATTTCCTTTTTCATATTTTCAGTAAACCGCGCTTTAACAGCTTCCCGCCCAATATTCCCAGTCAGTGACTAAAAACAAAACTCATTCTCAGTTTAGCTTACAGACATTCGCAATCGGTAACTCTCTCTCTCTCTCCTCTCTCAATTTTTGGGATTTCCATTTCGAGAAAATTCAATGCAAACAGATTAATCTTTGTTACGACGTTAATGGTGATCTCTTTCACTTTTTTGATTCATGGGTTTTTCACATTTGCTTTTACTCTGTCTACGATACTTGAAGCATTTAGGTTTTTTATGCGTGTAAATGTACTTTGATTGACGATTTCTGTTTGATTGTTCTTCTGGGTTTGTTGTTATTCATCGATTCAATCACTATGTCTACCCTGAATCTGCATAATCTGGGATTTGGGTTTCAATTTAGAATCGCAATTTAGTAGATTTACCATTATGGGTTATGGGTTATGGGTGTTTAACTGCTTGTTCAAGTTTTCTACTTTCTTATCCGACAAGTTCACACTGAATTTATGCTCGATTGGGGTTTAAGCTGATTGCTAATTTCTTTAATTTGTATACAGTGTGGATATTGTTTAAAGCTGTTATGTTCTTTGATTTTATTGTCTTCAGCTATTGGTTTGTTTAGTCGATCAAAAGATTGCAATGGAGACACAAGCAATGGACAATTCTTTTACAGTCAAGAAAAAGCCAGTTAAAAGGAACATGAATATGAATAAGAAGAAGAAGAAGACCAACAATTTTTCTTTCAAGGTAGTTTCTGGAAATGGTAATACTAGAAGGGATTAGGAATGGGATTGTATACCGACTTCTCAATTGTCCAACAGAAAGGTAGATAATCAAGGCTCATTCTGTATTCTTTTCACAGTTCCAGATTCAAAATCTATATCTTTGCTTGAGATTCCTAAAGATCTGACAACTGTAGATTGGGATTATTTGATGAATGTGAAGAAGAAACAGCCCGAAGAATGTAATATTCCATGCACATCTGGTCAGACTAGGGATATCAACCTTTGGAATGTTGATGAGTACAATAGCTCAAAAGTCGGGAATTTGTACCGTAGAGGGCCAAGAAATTTCAGCCAATCTCATTCTCATCATCATTGGGAAAACCAAAGGTTGCCTGACAGTTGTTGTCATCATGTTGCTGTTAGGGATAGAAAAGATTCTGGAAAATTTAAGTGGAAACATTCCGGCAATTCTGGAAGCAACTATCATCCAGCATAGAACGGAGAAACTTTCTTTGGGCAATATAATACAGTTGGTTCCACTAAAAAAGGATTTTCTCCGATTGCACATGGATCGCATCATTTCCATGGTCCTTATTGGATGCATTCATCGCCTGATTATTATAGCCAAAACTTTGCTGGATATGGAATTTGTGATAATTTTAGGAATCATTCCAGAAAGAAGTGGCTTCCAGTTTGCAGGAAGGAATTCAAGAAGGTGGAGATTAGCTATCCCGAAC
>NW_027266630.1:0-71291 GCF_046630445.1 Rutidosis leptorrhynchoides
AGTTTCTACGTTAGAAAAAGGACTACTAATTATATGGAATCTGTTGCCGAATTCAAAGAATCCAATTATGAAAATCTAAACATGAGAGCATTTTGTTTTGAGCTTCATTTTGGCCGTCTACACATCATCAATAGAAAAACTGTCGATAGAAGTTAACAACAAAAGGAAATAATAAAAAGAAAAATACTTTCTTAATTATGTTGCAGGAAAAATTTGTTGGAGACCGAAGGGAAGTCGGTAGAATTCTTGGGGATCATCGGTAGAAGACATGAAATTAGCCCACCATTGCATCCCTCGATCATTTCTCGCATTCTCAGCATTCCTATATAGAGAAATATCCAAAACAAATGCTAACATTCCGGCAACAAGAGTTCTCGAGGAAAGAGGCACATTGATCAAGTTGTTAAACTGCACAAAAAACTTAAACATCAGTTTCATGAATGACAAGTTAATAACATTTTGATAAGGATAAAATTGGTACTAGTTAGTTACTTACCCATGTCAATCTAGTATGGACGGGGCCGAAACCCTTATGCTGCGTGTACTCCTGAAAATACTCGGGTATTGATAATCCCATGAAAATAGAAAATCCAAGTATAACTTTGGATCTGAACGAATTTAAATTGCAGAACTGAAGGTAGGTTAGTCCGGCTGAACCTGCAGAAATTAAAATAGTCAAGTTAACTAATATAATTCAACACAAATATCCAAGCTCAATTTTTGGGTGAGATAATTACTTACCCACATAAGCAAAGAAGAAACAATTTAAAGCAGCGATTATTGAAGTTGGAATTGCAGCAAAGATGGCTCCAAATTTTCCTGGATGCGAAAACAATAAGTTAAGTATGATTTAACTTATACACCTCGGTTCTAGAACAGTCATAACATAAGTAACTTGCTTACCAAGGCAAGAAAAGAAGATCATAAACCCAGCTGCTATCTGAACAACTCTCCGACTCCCAACAGCAGTCATGCCTATCAAGCCTGCATTTTCGCTGCAAGAGTACAGTACAAGGATTCATTCAAAGCTGAGAGAGGGGAATAAGATTTAGCAAACATATCTTATTTACCATAAGAGTATAAGGAATTAAATTAGGTAAACATTGACTCCTATTACTAAATTAAATTGAGAAAGGAGTAATATATATCATACCAGATTTATTAATGCCATAATTTCAAAAGCACATATTAGATTTCCGAAATTTTAGAAGCCAATTAAGTGTGAAAATTCGAAACCAATAATGGCCAAAAATTGAATAAATAAAGTAAAATTAAACCTTAAACATGTCTGTTTTGACAACAGAAAGAAGTTTCTCTAGAAGAAAATTCCCCCCACAAAACAAAGAAAACTTTATTATATATATGTGTGTGCATTTAGGATAAATTAGCAAAACAATTGATCCGGAAACAATATTACGTAAAAGTGGTAGCCTGAAATTACTTATTTCCAGTTACTTACAGAGAGACTGATGGCGCGACCCCAGATCCAAATAGACCACAAATGAGAGTCCCAATTCCCTGAAGGACACGAATGAATTCAGTCTCAAAAACAGATTGCCGACAGTAAGACAAAAGGAGGGCAAAATAAATATTGTTTGTTTACCTGCCACCCGACTCCGCGGCCAAGAATAGGTGGCGGAATGGGAGTAGCGCCAGCATATCTAGATACAGCAATGAAGGCACCAGTGGACTGTAAAATGGAGGAAAATAACTTGATTAAATCATAAATTATAATCAAAAAAACACTAAAATAAAATTAGAAAAATAAAGTTTTTAACCTCTACAAGAGCAACAAAAGAAACACCCATCATTGTGAAAATATATCCTGCATCGAATGTTGGGATACCCCACGGAAAAGGATACGGAACTCTAAACCTGCATCATAGAATGACATTAATTAGTATCTGATTAAAAACATGTCACCTTTCTTATTCTTCACTACACATTAACCGGAAGATCACAGAATTACTTACCATGGGGTTGCACCAACTGTATTTACGAGATCAATTCGGCAGCTTGATTGGGTGTGAGTGGTGGTATTATTATATGCCCCGGCAACATCGAGCAAGATCGCGTAAGTCCACACGATCATCACCGAGAACATCACACCAAACCGCTCAAATACATGTCTCTGCCCCGGTAGGATACGAGGTAGATACTACATAATGTTTAAAACAATAAGTATTAGTTCTCCTAGTTAAGATATTAAATCCAAAGATAAAGTTAATTCTCCTCACAATTGCTACCAAAGATTACAAGAAACGAGTCAAACATTACCTGGGAGAATACTCCAAGAATAATGATCTGCGGAAGCCCAATCTTCATGCACTTCGCTACCTGCATATTATCAATCAAAGTAATAAGAGAAATGATGAAAACATACGCACATTGTTTCGTAAAATAATTCGAGGTAGTCGGAAGTAGAGTTGCTTTCCCTGGAGAAAGGGTTGTACACCGATATTTTTGACCATCTACGACCTAGAGTGGTCCGCAAGGGTCGCTGGTGGGAAAGCATGGGTCGGGGTACGGATGCTCATATAGAGGCTTTAGTGTTTTTAAGGGGTATATAAATCCTTCATAAGGACTCATATAGATGCTCATGGGTCGTGTATACAGTTATCAAGGGTTTAACGGTGACTAGATGCCTTAATATTTAGGAAAGCCCTTATGAAGGATTTATATACCCCTTAAAGTAGCAATAATCTTCTAAGGACCGGTCAACCGTTCTACAACATTTTATGAAGTGGACCGAAGTTATTGTTAAGCTATTGGTAAAAGGGCCGAGCCCAACTCTAAAAGGGCCCTAGACCTTTTTACCAAATACACACACATACAGAAAAATTAAGAATGACAGTATCATCACAAAATTTACAAGATTTTTTTTGCTTCAAGAGGAGATACATACCTCTGGGAAACCAAATTTATAGAGACCAAAGCCCGATAAAGAGACCAAGGGAACTAGAGATAGAGGACTTAAGAACCTGGAAAATAAACAATAAAATATGAGATTGAAGTTTTGTAATATTTCGAGACCACGATTAGTTTTGAATGATATGCTAAGAAAAGGAAGACAGGAGAATAAAGGACGAACCAACATAATTTGTTAATTGAATTTATGTATCTGTATATGTTAACTTCTATGTTTTTTTTAATATGTATTGATATCTAATTTCAAAAAAAAAAATATGTATTAATATGTATTAATGATATTGATATCTATATGTTTAACTTCTATTGCAGTGCTGAGTTGATATATCTATTAATGATGCATAACCATACAAATATGAAATAGCCTTATATATGGTTTATTCTTAGTAAATAAGCGTGTGGGCTATCTAAGGCTCATTGACACAAATACATAATGTAGGTTATTCCTATTAGACAAACCTCGTCATTTTGCCCCATAAACCAGAAAAGCCAATAGCCATCTGGACAACTGAGGCAGCAATCATAGCTCCCTGAAATCTACACATTGTGTTCTCAAAAATTTTCTGCGACAAGGACGGGAAAAGAGGTTAGCAACTCGAAATAACCCAAAAAATAAAATAAAAAAATACATGGTGTAAATGAATCTACCTCTCGATGATCCATCATGTTACTAGTTGGACTAGCCACGATGATAGAAAATACTGTTAGGGCGGAACTGTAAGAAGTTCCAATTACAGTTGATAGTCGAGTACCGAAGAATGTTTGTGTCATCGTGTTGATGCCCCCAACAAATAACATGGTCTGGATTACTTTTGCTTTCTCCTCCTAACAAATTACAAATAGGTGCGATGCACAAAATAGAAAAATCAGTGGGTGAAAGTTGCACAAAATATTAATTAATAGGGAAAGTTTGTCAATTAGTTTACTTCAGGGGAGATATGAATGCTTACATTTCCTCCTCCCATGAACGGAACCAAGGTGGATGGTATGAGAATTGTTGAGCCAAGCGCGATGATATAGTGTTGAAATCCAAGCAATATAGCGTCAGCTGTATATTTGGAGAAAACAATATTTAATCAGCAGGTATATATTGAAGTAAACTTCAAACTCAAATACTTACTAAACATTCATTAAATTAATCAAGAAGCACAGAAATAAATCAAATGTTTGTGTATTAGAGGGAGTATATAGCGAATGGTTTTTACAAAAATAAAAGAGAAAGCATAGAAGAAAGAAAAGGAAAACAGAAGAAATATAACAGTTAGAAATAAAGACATTGGAATTCTCAAAAATAAATTAATGACCATCTGAAGTTCAAAAACATTGAAAATTTTGAATAGCTAAACGTAAAAATAAAAGTTGAAATAGCTAATTTGACAAAGTCTTGAGTTCCTATAATTTCTTAATCCGAAATTTAGAACAAATAAAATCGCAAAATTTACATAAAAACTAGTGTACAAGCTAGAAGACTAACTAAGTACCTATCAAAAAAAAAAAAAAAAAAACTTACCCCAAGGTGGAGGATGAGTAAGGTCAAAGGCAACATTCGGTAGTTGAACTACAACCGTAGGTACAGCTTGTGGTGGTGGCACTGGATGTACCTGTGGTGGTGCTGCTGCTTCCTCGATCTCCATTTTCCTTTGCTTCTTGATATTTTCTCTTCTCTAAAAAACTGAAAAACAAAAATCATTAGAATGAATGCTAATGGACTTGTATTCCAAGGATTTAGGCTAAACTATGACATCTCTCAACACAATATATATAATTGATCCCCCTCCGCTAATCTGGTATTTTCTTAATTAGGTAACTATACCCTCCCGTACAATTTCTATTAAGGATCAATTTTTGTGTTCGATCTCATATTTTCTACTTAATTTTCTTCTGTGCTTTGGGAAATGCATTTAAACTATTTTCCAGCATTGGTTTGGACAGATATCGAATAACAAATAATAATCCAATGTACTCTTAACATATGAGACTGAAATGGCGACCAGTAATACAATTTTTAACCAATAACGAACAAGTGGCAACTGAAAGTGTTCATAATTAACTGAATTAATCTCAAATTTCCCCCGAAAAAAAAAAGAACACAGTGTTACACAATCAAAATTGCTTGTTAAACCAAATTTGACGACTTTAAAGATGTAGTCTTTAGTTTGACACGTAACAAAAGAAACTTAAACAAAATTAAACTCAAATTGATTCATCAGAAATAATTAGCCATGGATTACTAATAAGAGAAAAGGTAAAAAAAAGAAGTGAAAGGGATGAAGAGTTTTACCTTTCCTGGAGAATTTACTGCTGCGTTAATAATTAGAGATTATGTTTGTGTCAATGTGAGGCGGAGGGAACAAAAAAGACTAGGCTGTGGACTTTGATAAATTTGGATTTCTTCTGTGGTACTAAAACTCTGTTGAGTTGTCTTTACTTTATCACCAATTTTTGCTTGCTAATTAATTAGTTATGAGTTGTCTGATCAATCCCAGATATATATAGGAGAGTTTCTCCAGCTTCCTAGACATGATAAACAAAAACAAAACTTACTTTCAGTTTTAAGTTAAATCCCATCCGAACCGAATACAAAAACACAAAGAACAATTCTAACATGGAATCATATTTTTTTCCTCCAGTTACTTAAAAGGCAAGAAATCCTTTTCTTTCTTTTTTTCTGTAAAACCATGATTGAGCTCCATTATACAGTATATATACAACATAAACAAGTAAGAAAGAAAATCCGAAATTTTCCATGTTTTCTCAGTGTTGATCATAAACACAAAGTGAACGCATAACTGCTATACGGCTCTCTCTCTCTCTATTTTTTTTTTCTAATGATGATTTTTTGCTATCTTGTGGTTGGACTCAAGGAAAAGAAGTTTGGATCAGAAGAAAATTATGAATAAATTGTGAGGCAGGAAATTAAAAGGAATAGCTGGCTAGCTTGGAGAGAAGTGAATATTACCTTCTACTAACAATATTATACTCAGTGCTTCTGCTCCATTTGGTATTAAGTTTTGTTAGGTATTCTTAGTGATTGTAGAAGAAGAAAGTTATTTTAGGAAGTGGGAGAGAAGAATAAAATGTTTCCAGAGATCGACTTAATTAACTTTTGGCTTGTACTCACTCTCCCCTAAAATGTGTTTTTACACACAAGAAAAGTTCAAATCAGCTGGCACTGATACGTAGGAGGCCATGAAGTTTTGGAACTTTAATTATTATTGCTGAAATAAGGATGTTAAAAAATATGTCTTGAAATTCTATATTTTGGGAATTTTTTGTTCCAAACGTCTAGACTCTAGAGTGTACTCTTTTGTTTCAATTAAACCAATGCCTAATCTTTTCTAGTGAGCCTGTTTACTTTATCCGTGTTAATTAATGATAATCAAACTCTATATATTTGTATGTTTCATGACAAATCAAACGGCATTAATATTTCATTCTATATTAGTGTACGCCAAAGAGGAGTATTAATATCAAACGGCATGTGATTAATCAAAGCATTCTTTTCAATATTAACAGAGTGATGATCCTTGTTTCCCATTTTTCGAAAGGGACACAGTGAGATCGATTCTGATGTCATTTAGTCAAAAGATAAAGTAAATTGGAAATTGGAAATTTCTATTTATGGAGAACAATTGATAGTACATCACAATTCATTTCTACAATCTGATCATGCTAGATAATGGAAATTTTCTACCTCAATTTTGATCCATTAATTCTTCAGCAATTTGAAATGTTTTAGTTTGATTTCTTTGTGCTAATTTATCAAAGGAAATGAATTTCCTTGAAAAAAAAATTAATGAACCCAGAGTATTTATTCGGGTGGAATATATTTGTCGTAGCGATGGAATTTTGAAATGAATAATCGCTACTATCTCTTGATGGAAAAATATTTTCAAGACATGTAATCGATGCCCTTAAAAAAATAATATTTTGTTCCTCTTAAATAACATCAATTCCAATGAGACTAAACAATGAAGATATAATAATGGCATTCCCTCAAGGATACAATGCTTAGGACTGGAAATATGAGTTTAAAATTCGAAATCGGCTCGAATCGAAATTGGAGCTAGTGTATTACTATTTGAATGTCAAACGACTGATGATCGATGCTTTTGAACGGTTCTTCAAATGATATATTAATAAGACATTTAGGAAAAAAAATTTATTGTATAGCTTTAAAATATTTAAACTGTAATTTGTTTGTTGATAATTTAAAAACCATTAAAAAAATAAAAACTATTTATAAGGAAAACACTGAGCAGCATACCAAACCACACCAACTAGTCTCAATTCAATCGAGTGGAGTCAGTTATATGAATTTTCGTAATTAAATTCAAGAGTAATATATAGGTCACATATCATATTATAAGTCATATAATATCATATCATATATAAAGTACAATAATAAAATAGATATAATAAATCATACTATATAATATAAAGACATACTATCTATTTTTATAAATAATCTTTCTATCTCTACTAGAACAAAGATATATCTTATTCTATATATATTTTTTCCGACTCTATGAAACTATCTATAAAAATTCATTTACGTGGATACTACGATGACACTCTCCCATGTCAACTACATTCACATAAAATTCCTTAAATTTATTTATTTTTTCTCACAACTTTCAATGAACATTTACATTATATAAATGTATGAATTAGAGTTTAAAGAGCTCTAAAAAATTAGCATTTATCTTTGGTAGACTTTGGAGATAAACGGAAAAACTTAGTTGGCATGTATTAGACAGTCTCACAATATATTTTGACCAAAGGAAAATACTAATAAAGAATCAATTATATATGCTACTAGAAGTCATACTAAAAAAAGAAAATAATACTTCTTTTTCTTTTTTCTGTTTTTTTGAAATTAAAAGAAAATGATGCTACAAATCAGAAACCTCCCAACATGAAATTAAACAAGAATTTCATTATTAATTGGCCCCTTCCTACTTTAACATACAGTATATAGCTATGCTATTTTTTCTTTACAAAACAATATATATAGCTATGCATCAAGCTATAATAGTTCAAATATATTATGATAACTAACACATTACTTAATTTATTTATCAATTGTAATTTTTTTATGTTTAATTGGAGGTTTTACATCACTCATCAAAATTGGCAATGTCAAATATATTATGGTAACTAACACATTACTTAGTTTATATATTAGCTAGTATTAAATTATTTATGTTTAATTGGAGGTTTTACATCACTCATCAAAATTGGCAATGTCAATGGAAGTGATGATCATTCCGCTCATTTATCATAAAATTAGTAATATAATGAGCGTGCCGATTATTTTCTTCAAGAACGCATATAAAAGAGTATGAATTGAAAGATGTAACTAGCATTTTAATGTTATACATAATTGTCATATCTCGAAAAAAAATTTCATATATATTTATACGTGCATACATTAATCATGTAGTATAAGGATGATAAACATTAAAGTTTGTTGTGATATGTTGAATGTTGTGTGAAATTGAAACGTAAGGATTTAGTTATAGAGTTTTTAACTGTGAGAGATTATTTAGTTAAATACCTAAATTTGAGAAGTATTTAGAATATAACTATAGTCTAAGGGCTTAAGGGGAAAATTTCTCTCCCTTATCTGCTTCTACTGATCTAGAAAAAGAAAAAAATTAATAATAATAATAATAACAAGAGAGAGAACGGGAGAGGAAGAGAGCAAGAGATAGATGAGTTTTGGTGTGCACAGTGATGGTAAAACGGACGAATGGAGTAACAATCGGAGTCTGATCGTCCTGATTTTTGGATATGGTGTTTCTAACACGTCCTTGTTTATTTTGGCCAAAGAAATTTCGATTCCAGTGGCTGGTTAAGGAGAAATTAGGATCGACATCTTCAGCTATTTAGATAAAATTAGAATTAGAATTCGTGTTCTGTGTTCTCTAGATGTTTTGATTTTGATATTTATGAAGTTATATCATGAATAATATATCTCTGAAAAGCTTGTTTCGTCTACTTTTCATTTATATAAATCTTGTGTCAATCTGAATTATGATGAATTAATTATGAATTTTATAACACTGATGTGTTAATCTGGAAAATTCTGCTGTTGACATGAATTTAGAAATTCATAGAAAAGTCATGATGTAAAGGCAGAACGTGAGTAAGATGGGGTTGAGTAGATAGACGAGTCTAGTTTCATATTCTTTAAATATCTTGTCAATTGGACATTTGTAGGTTAAGCTTAGTATTTTTGAATGACTGAAGGTCTATCTGTAAGAATTCTGGATAGGTAGTCTGCTGATGCACTATATTGCATGATATTTTTGACCCTGATAAATTCATATATATGATATGTATTATATATGTATGGAAATCTGTGTATGTCTATTTTAACATGGTTCAAACGGTATTTAAATTGAATTTCTAGAACTGGAGTTAGGTATTTTTGAATGATAGAAGCTCAATCTGACTGGATTACTGATTTGCTGATGCTTTGTATTTCGTAATATTTTAGACTATGATAATCTCATCCATATGACATGTATTTTATATGTGTGGAAAGCTATGTATATCTATTTTATCATGCTTTAAACGGTTTTCCAATTGGTGTTCTGTAGCTTGACTTATGGAGGTTTAAAGATTGGTATATCATGTTGTGTAAGAGCTGCGAATTTCGTGAGTTGGGATTCATAAATATATTTACATATATATTTTTGGGAATAAGGCGATCGGGAAACTGGTTTGATAAAATGTAAATTTTCAATTGGCTTGAGTAGTGAATATATATATATATATATATTTCAAACTTTGTTTGAAATATGGAGTTATAAATTGTGTAGGAATTTGATCGTCGAAACTAATGCTTGCGTATCGATTTGAATATCGAAACAATATTTCGTGCTTGGTTTGATAAAATATAATTATTGAATTGATATTTCGAGCTTTCGTAATTGATTGACTTCGAAGCTATTTTTATCCATGAACTACATATTAATTAATTAAAAAAAATTGACTTCTAAATGATTTGAGAAATGCTTGAGAAATAACTTGTGGAAATAAATTCGAGTTTATTGGTGTAAATGAATTTCATATAAATTCTTGAAAATTGGTTTCGATTAAGATTTTGAGTTCGGATTTCGAGATGATTTCTCGAACGGAAGTATAAATACTTCATTGGGCACATGTGTAAGTTATGGCCATAGACCGAATTTATTGAGGAACTATCTAGTTTTGGGTTCCTGTCATTTCTAGAGTGACATTGGTAACGTGGACGGGTCCACGGTGAGGCCGAGGTTGGCTTTGTGCTAACCAAAGTCAAAAGACGTGGAGACGGATCGTTACCGTTTTCGTAACGATGACGGGCCCGCGGTGAGGCTGATGGTTGCGCACCTAAGCCAAAAGACGCGGTAAGGCGTATCGTTACTGTACCTAGACACGATCTAGGTACCACGTGCTAACCGACCGACTTGGGTAAATGTCGGAGTTTTCCTGGTTTAATAAACCATTTCGATTTTACTCAATTCTGACTTGATAAAAACTACTTTAACTGGTTTGGATTTTAAATCGATAAGTCCGCGTTTTAAAGCAGATTTGGTTTTGTGAAGTCTGAACTATGATGAGATTTGATAAAAATATAAATATATTCATTCCGCGTATTCAAGATAAATGTCTAGTTGGTTTCGATTTGGCGAGTGTCGGGCTAGTGGATTTTGGTAAGGGTCTTATGGTTGTTCGGATCTTTGTTGGTTTGTGTTTTGGTTTCGAGAAACCTTTAAACTTTCTTGGGTTCATTTGAGTGTCGGGATGTTGAGTTTTGGAAAAATATATATAAATATATTCTCATTGTTTTGGGAAGAAATCGAGTTTGTAAAATATCTAATCGATTTCGAAACTTTTTTGGGTGTATAAATTATTAGTCTATTTTTATATTATTATATTTTGTATTTGGTGCTTACTGAGTGCGTTGTCACTCATCCAAATACTACTTACTTTTTCTTGCAGTGCATAGTTTAAGCTACCCGAGGAAGCGCTAGAAGACTTTGATTTTTCTTTTATTATAAAATCTTTTATTAATTCTCGGATAGATGTAAACTCCATGTTGGTAGAGCTGAATTGAAAAAATGTTAAGACTTGTTAAGTTATTCATTAAATTATACAGTAATTTAATACTTGTTAATTGAGAAATTGTATTAGGCTGGTCTAAATCTCGGGTTGAGGAGGTTAAGACGTCGATCACAGCTAGGGTGGTTTTTGGGTCGTGACAATAATATCCCTATACGACATAAGACAAGTGCTCTACTGTAGAGTGCCTTTCTTGCAATGGACGTTTGGGGTCTCTATTTCACTTCATAACTAACACCTGGGAAGTAACATAAATTTTAATAAAAATTCATTAAGTTGTGACCAAAGGAATTAGTGGAACAAGGGACTGGACTGATTGTTACTAGTAGTAATTGTGAGCCAGAAGAAAATTATGATTAATTGTGAGCCAGAAGAAAATTATGATTAATTGTGAGCCAACAACCTAATTAACTTTAGGAAAAGTGGTTCTGCTCCATTTTTGGTGTTAAGGTTCTTAGGTCTTCATAGCTAGTGATTGTAGAACAACAAATTTACTTTAGGAATTCAAGAAGAATAAATTTTTTTTTCCAGATTTAATTAACTTTTGGCTTGTCACTCACAAATGTGTTTTTACACATAAGAAAGTTGAAATTTGCTGGCACTGATACATAGGTGGGCATGAAAAATATGAAATTTTAATTATTATTGCTGAAATTGATTATTATATATATGTACGCGTGAGAGCCTTGAAATTCTATATTTTGAGAATTTTTTGTTGCAAACTATTATTTTGTCTAGAATGAGTGTACTATGCCTAATCTTCCTAGTGAACTTGTTTATTCGGTAACTTCATATCCACAACATTTTTTCTTTTTTCTTTTTTGATGGTCTATTATATCCGTTTTAATTAATGATAATCAGGGAGTATTAATATTTCATTCAAATTAATGTGATCAATCAAAGCATGCTTAAATTCTTTTTCTTTTTCGAAAGGGGCACAGTGAAAATCTGGTGTCATAGTCAAAGGAGAAAAGTAAATTGGAAATTGAAAATTCTATTTCTGGAGAACAATAGTACAGCACAATTTATTTCTACAGAACTCTGTTTTGGTATCATATTACTTAATATTCTTTTGCAGATTTTGGATCATCAATTCGGCTTGCTTTGTTCACCTATATGTATTCTAGTAAAAAATAATTGCGCATTGAGTTCAAAGAAGGAACATATGTATGTCCTGCTAAAAGCTCCAAAATTTGGTATATATGTTTTGGATATATATTGATGTCTTTTAAATCCTTTTTTCAGATATAGCCTACGTATATCATGATATATATATATATATGCAATTTTATTTTTAGACAAATAAATGGTACGCTATAGAATATGCATCAGCTGGCATTCGAAATATCTATCATTTAACCTCCAAAGAGAGAAAAAAAAAAGAGTAGCTATTAATTTTTACTATTACTTTAAATGTCTATTACTGTAATTCAAAGGTATGTTTGTATCTTATTTATTTTAATGCGACAGCAAATTATTTTTTCCCAAAAATGGACAGCTAGCTCATTGAATTATAGAAAGGTATACACGGTGGCATGTGCTCAATTTCATACATAATATCAACTTTTATTTAGCGTTGGTGAACTTCTCGAATCATCCATTATCTAATAAGCATATGTATTCCATGTATATATATTCTGCTGTCTGTATTTGCTCAGATTTCAGAAAGAAGACCATCATGGTCACTATAAAGTGTTTTATTTTATTTTTGATTATCAATAGAAAGTGTTTTAGTTGTAATATGTAAACCACATTCGATGAGTAATTTTGGAATGTGAATATATAACCTCAGCGAGTCAGCGTGGAACGACTCTTTTTGAACAAAGAGATGGAGTTGGGGTAACTCCTCTTTAGTTGATTGATTAAAAATTTTATACCAAAAAATTTTAAAAATGATGACCATGGTAGATAATGGAAATTTTCTACCTCAATCTTGATCATCGATCCATTAATTCTTCATTAATATGAAATTATATATGTTTAAATTTGATTTCTCTGTGCAAATTTATTACTCAAGGGAAAAGAATATCCCTGAAAAAAATATAAAACCCGAATATTTATTGGTGTGGAATATATTTATGTGGCGAAAATGAAACCTTGAATTAAATAATCACATTCTATCTCTTGAGGAAAAAAATATTTCGAGACATTAATTTAATCAATATCCTTCAAAAAAGACTTGTCCCTCTTGAATAATTAATATCAATTCCAATATTGGGGCTAAAAAGTGATGATATAATGGCCTCTCTCTTGGATCTAAACGTCACATATAATATTTTTTCCGGTCCACTTCAAGTGTCTCGTAATGATATTTGTTTTGGTCCATTTCAAGTATTTTTTTATAAAATTTATGAATATTTGAGCTATTTTTTTCAATATTATTCCTGCATTTATTCTAATTAATATTTCATTTTGAATAAATATTTATGACTTCTGAATAATAAATGATGGATAGACAAATAGTTTTTCCTATCATTAATTGTTTTCTTAAGATTCGCAATTTTCATTACGAGACACTTAAAATAGACTGAAAGAAATATATGAGTAGGACATGCAGCTAACATTTTGAATGAATCTCTAACGAGCATGATTATATATATATGTCTTACTTATTACCATCTCAGACTCATAGAGGAATCAATCAAGACAATAGACACTCGAGCTTTTTAGTTGGAATGCTTCTTTTCATTTCCAAATCACACTCCATATTAAATGACAATATATGAAGAGCCCCATTTTTTTTTTTAAAACTCCGACACTATGAAGTGTCCCTACTTTATATGAAATGGTGTCATTTGAATTAGACATATCTATATCACTTGATTATTTTAGAATTTATTTCCATAGTTCAATTCTTTTATAGATAAGTTATTATTATATTTTATTTTTGAATTATAGAGTGATCGATTCATATGTAAAAAAAAATGGTAAAATTAGAGCAGACCACTTCCCAAAAGAGCAAGTGCTTTACGTCCAACAAACTCTCTTTTGCCCCTTTTAAAATAGTTACCCATAATTATTTGGAGCTAGCACGCTTACTCGTGTATCACAATTTGAATGCCAAAACGAGGGATGATCAATGCTTACGAACGGTTCTTCAAATGATCTACTAATAAGACATTTAGAAAAAAAAATTACAGCACCCGAAAAACTTTCTTTTGCAAATAGAATCAGTAGTTTAAAAAAAACTAAATATAATTTGCCTCTTTTTTTTATTATTTGCATTAGTAAGGAATTTAGCGTCCGATTTTGTATGTTTGATAATTTGAAATGTAAATAACTTCACATACCTATAATAACGGGTCACGATGTGGGTTTGGAGGTCACGTAAAACAATTTAACCACTAAAAAATAACTATTTATAAGGAAAAAACAGTGAACCATACATTCACATAAGATTCCTTGATTTTATTTTATTTTATTTTAACAAATTTCAATGAACATTATATAAATGTATGCATTAGAGTTTAAAAGGTTGTAAGTAATGAACATTTATTTTTGTAGACTTTTGACATAAATGGAAAAGGCTAGTTGGCATATGTACTGTATAGTCAGAGAAATATATTTTGACCAAGTGAAAATATTACTAAAGGAATCGATTATAGTATATGAATATGATGCTAGAAGTCATACTAAAAAAAATCGATGCTAATTAAAAGTCAGAGACCTCCCTTTATGTAGAAGCTAATAATTTTTTTCCAAGAAGCTATTAGCCATAATATATTAAGCATTATCCAATAGGACTTGAGAAAATTACAACATAAGGTAATAATTGTCGAAATATATTTTGGTAACTAACACACTCTATATATGTATATATAGAGTGATGTTAATGTTAAATAAGGGTTTTTTCATAAAAAAAAAAAAGTCGTCAAACACAGGCAATGTTATATATATATTAGTTATTAAAAATTAAGGGATTTTTTATGTTGAAAATTTTAAGTTTGTTAGCGATTAAATAAAGGAATTTAAGCCATAACAAAAAAGAATTGTTATGTAAGTTATCGGCATCGGCGGCACGATGAGCACGGCGTAAGCACGTTTAATTTTGGAATTCCTATGGATGTATTTTCGAAAAGCAGTTTCAACTTGTTGATATGGATAGGACCAATCAATCTTTTTATAGCCCATCGTCTTTCACATACCTTTCCAATGCAGATTGTTACAGTTTTAATACCATTAAAATAAATAAATCAGTATCGATTTTAGTATGAAAAAAAGGTATGTTTGGATAAAATAAATGTCTATTGGACTGAATATTTTCTAAATAGACATAATGTTTCAAAAAGGTACCAATAGAAATCACTAACATGTACTCTAATTCATAAACCTATATATAGATTGTTTTCATTCGTTTAAGAATACTAGAAATATGATAGAAATGTGAGATAAAATATATGCATTCTTTCTATCTAAATAGATTTTTTCGTTTTCGTTCTTGTTCAGTGGAGAGATTTGATTGTTTTGCTACTTTGGTTCTCTAAGATGTGCTTAGTAAAGGAATAGTATCCATAATCCAAGAAGGAACATAGTGGGAGCATTAATTCCTTAAGAACATTGAGCAATCAATATCTCTAAGCATATATCAAACGGTTTTTCTATATTGCCAGGTCTAACGGCGAAACATCTGAGTCTTGACATATCAAGTCTTTATTTTATCAAGCCCTATTGAAGTGTTGTTGTATCCTAGAAATTCTACATGGTAAGAATTTCTAACATCTCAACACTCGTCAAAACTTGCAATGTTACCCAATGGGTCAGGAGTGATAATCGTCCCATTTTTGTTGACTTGTCATTTTTGCTGAGTCATAGGTGATGTGTTACTTGTTTGGCAATGACTGTGCACACTTGACGGAAGTTTGGTGCCACATAGGCGATTTTTGACAGAAAGTATGAGTTTGTTAAGAAATCTAATGGTTAGGTATGATTTTGTTAGCGAAAAATCGTGAGGTAACAGTTTGCTAGTAAAATACATTTTGAGATATGAAAAATTTATTATCCGGTGGTGTGGCTCGGTAGCCACAAAATCCCTAAGGGACAGTTTTCCGTCAAAGCAGTAGACAAAGGGACCATAAAAACCAAATCCGACCACACACGTTTTTTATTTTTCCAGATGAGCCATTGTCCATCGAGCCACTTTTCCTAGGATCAAGTCTTTATATATACAATCGGAAACCCCGGAGAAAAGAAGTCCTCAGCCACCCAATTGTCAACATCCAAAGTAGGAAAAAGAAGGAACCAAACTCGCTTTGGCAACCAACCACAAGAGATAAAAAGAAGGGCAATGTTCTTCGCAGCTAAATTGTAATGCACTATTGGTAGTAGCTACTCACTTGTAAGGCTTACAAGTGGTGGTGAGTTCCATCGGCATTGTCACAGCCTTCCATTTTTTGATTTTATAAATAAAATATGTGTGGCGGTACTGCATGATACGAAGGCATTGTCCTTGAATGGATCATTTTGGTGGACACTTTATAACTAGACGCGCTAAGGCGGCTCCTCTGATTTGAAGCTCTTAGCATATGCATTTATATTTTTCTTTTATTTTCTTCAATTTTTTAATATTTTTATTTTTCTTTTTCAATAAATAGTTTAGTTTTCCTTATACATGTAATGTTATTCTTTTCTTTACTTTTTTCTTTTTCTTACAACAACGATATTTTTTTCTTTTATTTTTTCTTACGTCTAAATGATTAGATAATAGAATTTAAGTTTTTTAACCCAAAAATAATATCGTCTTAGAATTTTATTTTCATTTATTCAAATTTTCGAGAGATTGTTATATTAATCGGTAGAAATTTGATCGATCAAATTTTAAATCTTAAATACTAAATACGTCCAGACGCCCATTGAAATTTGATCGATCATTATATTTACTTTAGGAAAGCTCATTTTATTTCTCCTTCATGATAGATGGGCCCGAAAACATCACTATGGGGGCCATAGCTAACCCCATACGTTCTATCTTTATTTTGTCTTCTTCTGATTTTCATTTTCTTTGGAAATCTAAATGATTAGTGAATTATTGATCGACACTTTATAGTACAAGTCAAGACGTCTGTTGGAGGAAAACGCTATATTTTCAGAATATTTATTAAAATTAATATATAAATTGATTACAAAAATAACTAATAACTAATATTAAATTAACATGAAATAAATTATTATATTATTATATTTTAATTAAAATATATAATAAATAAATTATACTCCAAACTCGATTATTTTGAATTTAATTTAAGATTTTACTAGATTTATATTTCTATATTTATTTTGAAAAAATAACAGATACATATCGAAATCGATTTGACATTAAAATATGAGTTTGGAGTGAAATAAAACCATATATATCAATTCCTCCTTGGAAATATGGAAGTAAAAGCTTAACTCTCTTCTAATGATTGGTGAAGAACTAAACATCGATATTAAATTTACGAAAAAGATATATCATATCGTAGACTATTAGCAAAATATATTATTGTCTCTACAGCATTTAGATATGGTACATTCGGAATAAGAAGGTTCTTCATCATCATTTTAGGATAGAAAATAGTAGTTCTTTATATAGATCAATCATACAATTATTGACGTATTTAGTGGGTGTGTCTTATCCATATAAAATTTTGAAAAAAATAATTTTATAAGCGGATTAGAAAACAATATTTCATTAGCAAAGTGCTTGAATTGCAGATCAAGGCAAAATTTTGTTGTCCCCAAGTCTTCAATTCAAATTTTTTTTTAAAATATTTATGTCTTTTGCAACTCTTCAGAAGTTCCACAATTTTCAAGTTATCTACATATACGGTGATTATCAAAAATTCTAATTCATTCATTTTTATAAAAATGCAAGGTCACATTGAATAATTTTCATAACCCTGCTTTAACCAATATTCATTCAGGCGATTGATCAACATACACCCAAATTACTTTAACCTATATAAGGACTTTACAATTTTATTAAATAAATTTTTCCGAGTTTTTACATGCTTCGGATATTTTAAATCCTTCAGAATTTTCATATAAATTTTTATGTCAAGCAATCAATATAGATATGTTGTAACAACATCCATCAGACACATATCAAACTTTTCATATATTGCATGACTAACAATATAAATCTGAGAGTGATTGCATCCACATTATGAGAATATATGTCTCTTCTTCATGGTAAATACCAAATCTCTGAAAATACTAGGTGGTACCGGACGTGCTTTATATCTTACAATTTCATTTTTCCATTTCATTTTAACACAAATACCCACCTATATCCCACCAACCTAACTATCACGACCCAAATACCACCCTAGCCGTGACTGGCGTCTTAACCTCCTCAACCCGAGATTAAGACTAGCCTAATACAATTTCTCAATTAATAAGTATTAAATTACTATATAATTTAATGAATAATTTAACAAGTCTTTACATTTTTACAATTCAGCTCTACCAACATGGAGTTTACATCTATCCGAGAATTGATAAAAGATTTTATAACAAAAGAAAATCGAAGTCTTCCCGCGCTTTCTCGAGTCGCTTAAACTATGCACTGCAAGAAAAAGTAAGTAGTATTTGGATGAGTGACAACGCACTCAGTAAGCACCAAATACAAAATATAATAATATAAAGATAGACTAATAAATTATACACCCAAAGAAGTTTCGAAATCGATTAGATATCTTCCCCAAAACAATGTGAATATATCTATATATATTTTTCCAAAACTCAACATCCCGACACTCAAATGAACCCAAGAAAGTTTAAAGGTTTCTCGAAACCAAAACACAAACCAACAAAGATCCAAACAACCAGAAGACCCTTACCAAAATCCACTAGCCCGACACTCGCCAAATCGAAACCAACTAGGCATTTATCTCGAATACGCGGAATGAATATATTTATATATTTATCAAATCTCATCATAGTTCAGACTTCACAAAACCAAATCCACTTTAAAACGCGGGCTTATCGATTTAAAATCCAAACCAGTTAAAGTAGTTTTTATCAAGTCAGAATTGAGTAAAATCGAAATTGTTTATTAAACCAGGGAAACTCCAACATTTACCCAAGACGGTCGGTTGGCACGTGGTACCTAGATCCTGTCTAGGTATAGTAACGATACGCCTTACCGCGTCTTTTGGCTTAGGTGCGCAACCATCGGCCTCACCGCGGGCCCGTTATCGTTACGAAAACGGTAACGATCCGTCTCCACGTCTTTTGGCTTTGGTTAGCACAAAGCCAACCTCGGCCTCACCGTGGGCCCGTCCTCGTTACCAACGTCACTCTAGAAATGACAGGAACCCAAAACTAGATAGTTCCTCAATAAATTCGGTCTATGGCCATAACCTACACATGTGCCCAATGAAGTATTTATACTTCCGTTCGAGAAATCATCTTGAAATCCTCTCGAAATCCGAACTCAAAATCTTAATCGAAATCGATTTTCAAGAATTTATATGAAATTCAGTTACACCAATAAACTCGAATTTATTTCCACAAGTTATTTCCCAAGCATTTCTCAAATCATTTGAAAAAAATTAGTTTTCATTAATTAATATGAAATTCATGGATAAAACGGTTTAAAGTCAATTAATTAGTGAAAGCTTGAAATATCAATTCACTAATTATATTTTATCAAACCAAGCCCGAAATATTGTTTCAATAATCAAATCGATACGCGATCATTAGTTTCCACAACCAAATTCATCAAACATATTTTCCAAGCACATTTCTATATATATATATATATATATACCAACCATAGATGTACGGTTTATTAGAGAACCGTTTTACTAGTATATAGTGTATCGGGTACTTACCTTCTCCGCGACGCAACTCTTATGTCGAAAAACATCCCTCTCGCACGCTACTACTCGATCGCTTACTCGCATTTTCCAACCCGAACTACGTCACCTAAAGTAGTTAGAGACGTTATGACAACTTCTCTTAATTCATACCGATTCCCATACATCTTTATGAGATGTCATGAATGCATGAAATGCAATTTAAATGTCATGTTGAATGCATACAATTTCATTTAACAACGCATCACCAAACAAGCTTCTACATCAACTTATACAATCTGAAATTTCAGGACGAGTACATTCCCTACCAAAAATTCTCATTTATTCATACAACAACCAATCACCAAATAAATTTTAGATACTACAAGAAGACTTATTTATCTTTGTAACTATATATTCCACATGGTATAATTCTATCGAATGAATTTACTATGATTTATCAAATTCACGAAACTCGCAGGTTCTACACAGCACGACATACCAACATTCGAAACTCCATAAGTCAAGCTACAGAATACGAAATGACAATCCGTTTGAAGCATGATAAAATAGACATACATAGCTTTCCACACATATAAGATACATGCCATATGGATGAGTTTAACAGGGTTAAAAATATCACGAAATATAGAGCATCAGCAGACAAGTTATCCAGTTTTTACAGATTGACTTTCCATCATTCAAAAACACATAACTCAAGCTCTAGAAGTCCAATTCACAAACCGTTTGAACCATGTTAAAATAGATAAGCACAGATTTCCATAAATATATAATACATATCATATATATGATTTTATCAGGGTCGAAAACATCATGCAATACAGTGCATCAACAGACTTTCCCGGAATTTTACAGATAGACCTTTAGCCATTCAAAAATACATAATTTAATCTACAAAAATCCAATATAAGAACCGTTTAAAACACAGTAAAGTAGACATATAGATCTTTCTATACATATATAATACATGCCATATAATCGAATTTATCATGATAAAAAACAACCCGAAATACACAGCATCAGCAAAACAGTTACCCAGTCAGATTGACCTTTAGTCATTCAAAAACACTTAGCTCAACCTACAAAAGTCCAATTGACAAGATCTTTGAAGAATATGAAACTAGACACATATATCTTTCTGTACATATAAAATACAGGTGAAAAAATTAAGAAATCAACGTTAAAATTACCTGAGAAAACAGAATACCGGAATTATAACATCAAACCATCTTGCACAAACAGTAGATTTCGAACCAGATATCTCCTAAACCACTCATTGGAATCAAAATTCCTTTGGCCAGAATAACTAGAGACGTGTTGGGAACACTATATCCAAAAATCAGGACGATCGGAGGTCGGATGATAGTCCGATTGCACGATTTATTGACAGTATACAAAACTGTTTTTATTTTCCCTCACTTTCTCTCCTCTCTCCCGTTTTTCCTTTTTTTTTTTTACATAAGTAATGGTTTGAGTCGGTGGAAACTTAAAGTTTCCACCAACCGCCAACAAGTCCTCAAAGTTTAATAAACTATAAAACAGTCCTTATATATTTTTAATCTTTAATACAAGGTATAAGTCACAATATCGTTTTATTCTAATCATGCGTCTTTTTTTTTTATATGATGAATGCACGTATGAAATTGATTAAATTTCTACGTCTAATTAATTAATAACCGGGGTGTAACACTAACACATTCATGTGTTTGGACTATAATTCCAAATACTTAAGTTTTGAAATTCAAGTAAATTCTTATTGAATTGTATGGCATGTTTTTATTTTGGCCAATCATTTTTCTGTTTACATTCATTGAAGATTTTGGTTCAAGATTTTCATTTTCATTTACGACATGCAAAATCGTAACAACGACGATGTCGTTTCGATTGTATCTATTTCCGATATATACATAATTTATTGAGATCTCTTTTTCATTTCAGGTACTTGAACATATTCATTATCCTTTCCTCTAAGGAGAACTTTTAATCTTTGGAACCGACGATAATATTTTCACCACATCATTTCTTTTGGAAACTTATTTTAATAAAATAGAATCATATTCATTACACTCTTAATTAAAATCAACTCATCATCGTAAATTTTTGATAATATCGCCGATTTTTGGTGATCTTATTGACCTTTTAGACTTATCCACAATTTTAGTGTATCTTTGATCGTCAATATTATGTCTTTAAGCCTTCATACAAAATCGACATCAACAATATATGCAACTATTCTTAATGGTATTTCCAAGATCTTGCATCAATATAGATTTCAATATTAAAAATCTATGATAAATAGTTCTTGTCAGTGATTTGTGATAAAGTCATATGAATTCATACACTTAATAAGGGTATAATAAAATTTATTGTTGTCATATTAATTTACTCTTACTACTTACTATGGAGAAGAGAAAATTACGACAAACAAAATTCTAGCTCGGCTAAGTAATAGACAATTATCTTTACTAACTTAGTTGATGTCGATAATATTTTTGTAAAATAAAGATAAATATAAATGTAGCATCAATACACATTATCTATTTTGATTATTCTATCATAACATATATGTATAGGTTAAAAACTAATAAATGTATAGGTGTGGAAGCTTCGATCGACCTTGAAGAAACTCATATAATGTAATGTAATGTTATTGACAACTACTCTCATATGTATAACATTTTTTTATTTATTTTACCGTCAACCAAACTCAATTTTGCACCCTTTTTGTGATTATAATTTACTAGTTTTCATGTCTCTCCAATTTTTTTTATTATTTACATGTATCAATGGGAAATGGTTCCAATGTATCGGGATGTACGTGTTGGTGTAAAGCGGCAAATTAATCTTTTAGTCATATCGCGATTAAACTCATACCTACTCCGGATGCATTCAATTTTGTTCGTTACATAAAAAGCAGAAAATAATTATTGAGAATTGTTATATTTTCACACATTGTTCTATTTATTTAGGTGTATTGTGTTATTATTTTTGGGTGCCCAATCAACGCTGTAATATCTATTCATGAACTTTATATCCATAATTTGTCTCAATATTTATTTGGTTGTAGATGATATTTTTATGTAGAATTTTTATTAAGTTGCGGAAGATTAAGATTTTTATGAAAGGTTATTATCAACTAACGGACCAAATTCAACCACTAGTTTTTTAATAATAATCTTGTCCTACATTTATAAATAATAATACTAATAATAACACCTAACCCAAATCTTGATAATCATTGAAGATAATTAAGAATGCATGCATGTATATATCTGGAGCCTGTTTCTCAATTGTGACGTTTCACCATATACAATATGGCACAATTGGCTTCATGTCTAACCTTTTGACTTAGTAGACATTTGCAATTTCTTTTTCTTTAATTTTCTAAAGAATTTCAGGGTAATTCAATATACTAGATTTCCCCAAAATTTTCATGTAACTCCAAAGAGAACTGTGCGTTTCTTCTTATATTAAGACCGGTCAGTAATAGTAGTATAGAGTTCGATAATATTCAAACGAAGCTGTTATTTAAATATAAATAGAAGTTAGTTAGACACATGAATATTTCTGAGGGGGATATCGATTTTTTGGCTTGAGGAGTATCTCTTGGATCATCTAGCTAGCTAGAGCCGTTTGCAATATCTCTAGGATCAGCTACCCCATTTTCCTGGAAGAGTACGTCCTAGGAAATTAGATCTCCACCAGGTTTTTTGCCGCATTGTAGTCAAATGTTTAATAAATCAGATGTTAACGGTTAGATCTTCGAATTGTAGAAACCGATTCCTCGAGCAGGAAGTTCCCAACTCACAATTCAAGTTCCACCTCAACTTCAATCAATTAATGATGGATTTATATATCCCTATTTTTACGTTATATATCAATATGTTATTTGATGTTCATCTAAATAACTAGAGTGAAGGCTCGCGCTTCACGCGAGTTGAATACTCCCGGCGATAATTTTATTTTATTTGTTTTCTCCATTATCAAAAGTTCATTACAACTACGTCCTAGACAGTAACTATTTAACCCAAAAGATAATTAAATTTCTAGGCTATTTCGAGTGATTTTATGGAAGATTACAGGAGAGTCAATATCTTCCCATAAATAAAAATACTTAGGAATATGACCATATTGTTTTTAGTTGTCACCTGTTTGCTGCACCCAACAACGGTGTTACCGCTCTATGATTAAAACTCATGTATAATATTTTCTCGACAACCATATATCCATCGAAAATCAATGAGCAAAGAAATGTATAAAACTCTTCTAAATAAAATAATTTATATTTTCATCAAAAGATGATTGTGTTGTCGTGAAATTTAAATTATCCGCAACTATTTCAATTAAGAAAATGTCTCGCAAAGAGCGAAGAAGGTTAATTATGAGAAGATAGTCTCACTAAAAAAAAATGTAAACAACGAAAAGTATCTTCTACTAATTTTTAGAACTAAAATAGGAATACCACATTACTTTTTTATTTGTTGAAATGCAAGGAAACGAAGAAGTTCTAATATTTATGTGCATGTGTTGGTGAAGCCAAAAATCTATTAAGAATTGAGATGTATATCTGATCCCTTCTCCTCAATTGAGAGACCTGTTTAAGAAATGCATTTATATGTCATCGATACTGATCTATTATTACCCCAATTTTGTCATCCTAGCAAGTAATTTGCGAGTTAGAATTTTTGAATCACTTATTAACAAATATATATTAACATGATCACAGGGACGGATTCAGGACTTGAAGTCTGGAGGGTCCGAAAAAAAATTAACTTCAACTATATCGATTTAAATAATGCCTAATTTAAAATTTTGACATCATATATGGACATTAATTTCTTCCAAAATATTTAAATATATTAAACCAACAAAACAATCCAATAGATTCAATTCTAAAATACATTGAGGGATAAGATATTAGACATGATCACGTCAAAAGTTCACAATTGTCCTTCAATTATCAAAGCACAAAAAATCCCTTATTCGATATCGCGGCATCATCACGTCAAAATGTAGACCAACAATTTTTATACCTGCAAATAATCATAAAAGTACAACATCATTAAAAATCCTAATCACAAATATAAAAAGAGAATATACAAAAGTATAATATATATACCTCTATTTAAGTCGAGCACGTCGTTCTTTCATATCCGCAAACTCATCGATAATAGAATCTGTATCAAACTCGTTGACCATCCTTTTCTCAATATAAGTGATCAAACAATCAGCAAGAAACTCATCTTCCATCTTATTTCTAAGTCTATTCTTCACAAGACTCATGGCCGAAAAAGATCTTTCGTTCGTAGCGGTCGAAACAGGTAAAGTCAATATCAAACGAATCAAACGATCAATCAAAGGATATGTCAATGACTTTCTTGTTTTTGTCAAGACTTGGCATAACTCCGAAATTGTCACAAGATTTCTAAATTCAGGATGTTCAGGAACATCAAGTTCATAATGTTGAGCTTGTATCTTGAGGTGAATCTTTTCTTGTTTGATGAAGTCATCCGGATAAAATGTTTCAGCCAACTCACATATTTTTCCAATATCGAGACGTTGAAAATTATCTCGAGGATCCAAAGTGGAACTCAAAGTAAGCAATTTCACTATATTATCAGTGAATCTTCTATTAAGCTCTTGCAATTGAGTATCGATACAAGCAATGAACAAATTAACACGATAATGATGCTCCACAGAAATATGATCAACAAGTATACGGGTTCGACCTTTCTCGGCATGTAAAGTGAATTCATATCAGGAACATCAATGCCATGCTTGACACAAAATGATTTAACTTCTTTCAAAAAAATTTCCCAACCTGATTCTCTCATTTTTTGCATTAAAGTCTTGGTAGTAGATACTAAAGCCATGGCATTCAGTATGTCTTGATTTTTACGTTGCAAAGCTTGGCATAAATCATGACTAATACCCAACATATCTTTCATCAAATGCAAAAGAAAGACAAATTCAAACGTTGTAATAGCATCATACGCGGAAGTAGCCTCACCTCGAGTGGAGTAATTACCTTCTTCACTACATTTCTCAAGCACAACACAGGTAGAATGAAACATACATATTAGGCTGCGTGCAGAATTTAAATAAGAGCCCCACCTAGTATCACCTGCTCGTTGTAGAGTTCCAATCTGATTAAGCCCACTACCTGTAGAAATCTCATTAGCCGCGATCATATTAGAAATATGTATTGCTTGAGCAGCCCTTAATTGATCGTGACGTTTAGAAGAAGCTGTCACAACATTCACAGTCATAGTAAGCTTTGAGAAAAATTGATATACTGGATTGACTTCTTTAGCTGATGACACAAGAGCTAATTGCAACCGGTGAGCAAGACAATGAACATAATGTGCGGATGGACAATCTTTCAGAAATAATGCTTGTAGTCCATTCCATTCACCACGCATATTGTTGGCTCCATCATACCCTTGTCCTCTAAGATTTTGAATATCCAGATTGTGTCGAGACAATAGAGACTCAATTGCTTCTTTCAATGTCGAGGAACAAGTGTCCGAAACATGGATGAGGTCAAAGAACCTTTCTTGAACATAGCCGTGTTTATCCACAAACCTCAAGACTACAGCCATTTGTTCTCGTTTAGATTCATCCCTAGCTTCGTCAATGAGTAAGCAAAATACAGTATCTCCAATCTCTTCTCGGATTGCCACACGCACTCTTCTACCGAAAATATATAAAATCTCCTTTTGAACGGTTGGGCATATATATTGAGCATTTCCTGGAGCATTTTCTAAGACAACATCTTTAACACTCTCGTTATAAGAACCCAAAAGCTGGACCAACTGGATAAAGTTCCCTCTATTTAGAGATTCAACACTTTCATCATTGCCTCTATATGAACATGCTTGAAAAGCAAGCCATCGAATAGCATCTATAGAAGCCTTCAAACGTAAACGGTTATTTGCAATTTGTTGTTTCGTTTGCTTATGAACGATGTTTTCTAAATGACCAGATTGTGCCATTAAATCATCACAATATTGCACACAAATTTTATGGGGAGAGTTAGGACCAAAACCTTCATGGCGTAAAAGAGAACAATTGTGCTTTGTTCGGCCATTTGCTTTCCTCCAATTCTTGAAGCCCACTTCTGAAAATGCATTCTTTCCATCTTTGCGAGTGCCGTCATTCGAGCTAAATAAGTAACAAGGCAAACAATATGCTGCATCTTTCGTTGGTGAATACTCTAGCCAACTTGGAAAGTTTTTAAACCAATACGATTGAAAATAGCGCCGATGAGATGGTGGTCTGGAAGCTGGATACTTTATATTTGTTGGCTGATAAGGTCCTGCAGTGATATAAGCTCTACGAATTTCATCTCGTTGTTCAATAGGATATTTCCAAATTTGACGTCTTTTTCCAGGATCCTTTTCTAACAAAGAGATGTCAGTATAGTTTTTATTTCCATCTACTCTTGGAACCTTTTTACGACACTGCTCGACCTGTTCATCTTGCTCATTGTCAATTAATTCCTCACTGGATATGGGAATGGAATTAGAAGGTTTATTAACTTCAAGACTTGTGGTAGCCGTAGCCTTCCTCTTCCAAAGAACATCAAGTCTGGCTTGTTTTGTCATCTCAAATCTCAATCCCCACAGGCCACGAATTTGTCTTTCCACGAATTTGTCTTTCCTATTTATATAAACAAGACGAAGGTAAATCTAAATTCAATATCTATTGTAATATTATGACATATTCAAAAATCAAAATCCAGAGACAAGTCAAGTGTAATTTATTTAATTTATAAATATATTGATCGATAAACTTTCAAAATCTAATACTACTTTGTGAACAATTGACTACTATTAGAGCAATTAGATATTACTAACCTTTAAATAAATTGAAGATAAAGAGGAGATGTGATGTCCGTTGTCGAAGTCGAAGTCAAGTTGGAGTTTGAAGATAAAGAAAGAAGCTGTGATTGTTGAAGACTTGAAGTGAAACATCAAACATGAATCGCCGGCGTCTGATTTGTCTTTTGCTTTTTTAGAAAGTCTTTTGCCTTTTGAGATGCTGTGCCATGAAAAAGTCTTTTTTCCAAAACTTATCGTAGAAGACAGAAGTTATAATTTTTTTTTTATTTTATGAATGGGCCCATTAATTGGGCTATTAAATAAATAAAAAAAAGAGCTCGTCTGCTCGTGTGAAAAGTTATAATTGAGTTATAATTTTTTTTTTATTTTATGTATGGGCCCATTAAGTGGGCTGTTAAATAAAAAAAATTAAAAAAAATCTAATATCTTGCCGCAAGAGTCGAACTAGGGGCTACAATATAAGGAACAAAACCTTAACCAACTCTACTATACTTAGATATAATACAATTATGACAAAAATATCTTTTATATAAAGTTCTTTTATCTAAAATTTTTTTCACGCAGATTTAGCTCCGGCGACCGGAGATGGGGGTACCATGGCCCCTGCGGTACCCCCTGTAAATCCGTCCCTGCATGATCATATGTTGTATAAATTAATACAAAATATAAACAGACACAAATATACACCATGGTGCCCACAGAATTTCCCGACTTCATCCTTTCCCTAAAAAGTGATAGCTATTTCAGTTCTCTCACAAGCAGATTTGGATGATTTCTCATAATTTTCCTCCAATGAAGCCTGACTAATTTCTTCACTTTTATCCTAACAAATTCATTTCATCTACCGCAGTGTTTGCAGGTAAAGAATACTAATTAAATTAACATTAATGTGATCCAACCCATGCAACTCATCTTTCAATGATAGATTTTTATGAAGGTAGAAGTGCATCAATTTACAATCCTTATTCCTTCAAATATTTTCAAAAGAGTAAATGAAAGGGATAATTTAAATAGAAAAATTATACATATTATTACTTCAATTACATTAGACTCGAATTCTCAACATGCTACTATCACTTATCCAGACAGTTGGTCATAATCTTTAGTAGAGGATCAGGATAGCCAGATGTCTAGCTCCTTTCCAACCACTTTGGTAACTCTAACGTCTTCATCATTATCAGTCCACGACCTAAACGTCATTGTATGTTTTCATTTGCACCTGATACATCAAAGGATATAAGTACCTAGAATCACATTCAAACACAATTAAGGATTACACAAATGCAATAATTGAAATCTTTTTCGGCTTGAAGAGTAAGCCACACCAGTGTCTAAATCATCATCTTTCCAAGAGGAAAAAAAGGACAAACTTGTTAAGTTCTAAATGATAACAACACCATTTGTAATAAATTTCCCTGTATTTGCTTATATGAAATTATTTCAAGGGAAAAATGGTTGGTTTTGAAATTTAGCCGGCGCATGAAAGAAAAACAAACGGAAACTCTTGATTCATATAACTTTCAATTTCTCCGGATGAAATTGATGCCAAACTTAGCTGAATAAAAATAATAGGTAGACGTCATAAGTTCTATCTAAGAAATCTATCAGGAAAACCGTGAGTCCAAGACAAGAAGTCAAAGAAATGAGGGTGGTATAAGAGAACCATTCTCTATGAGATTGAAATTGAGATCTAAACAAAATTACTCATGTCGATTCGAAAGCTACATATCATAGAGTGCATGCAGAAATAAAAATTAGAGAATGGGGCAAACTTTCAAGTTGGTTTCGATCTCAACATAATACATCTATGCCACCAAATCCCTTTAATTTAAATATGTGAAATATACTGGAAGAAATACCTTTCACTGACGCACTCACAACAAAAATCAAAGAAATACATGCTTGGAGTGTGAAAGACAAATCATTGTTGTCACTCCATATGACGCTTGACTTGATCCACCAACAACTCGTGTCTCGCAATAGAGATTGGAGGGGTTGAAATGTGGTGTCGATGTGGTGAATTGTATTCTCACTGACTGTGGGAAAATGGCAGAGATAAAAGGAGAGTATTGTCGAGGGAGAGGAACTGATATCACTTCTTGTAACGTTTACTGGTTCATGGATTTTGGCATTCCCTTATTAATTCGTCATTATTATAGACAAAAATTGAAATAAGTATAGTCCTCAGGGCTACGTCTTTTTATATTCTTTTGGGTCATTTTTGAGCGGGACCACATGTTATCTCTAAAAAGGACGTCGTTTCTATTTTAGGATAGGATGTAATATGAAATGGCATATGCGTAATAAAACGTTAAAAAATGGGCTAAAATCTAAATATTGGTTGAAAAACACAAATCCTCAACATGCTGCCACGTCAGCTTATATGCCTTCAGTATTACATATGAATATTGATTGATTGATATTGATACTTTGGGGTAGTAATGAAGATCAAGTAAGTAATAAGAATTAAGACATACTAGTTATGATTGATTGAAGATTAAAGTGCAACATATATAATAATGTAAGGAGCGCTGTTTTTGTAGTCGTAACGTTTCTCGACACCATATTCAACACGCCACCAATGGCTTCATCTCTAACCTTTTGACTTAAGGACACATTTGTGTTTACTTTCTATTTTCTCTATCGTCCTTACTACTATTTTAATAGTTTCAGTGCGATCTCAAAAGTTTTTCATTGATTTCTATATGTAATTGTTAAACCCAAAACTTACGTGTATATATATTTTTCATTCTAGCATTTGCTATTAATTAATTGGTAATAGAAATCAAATTATTCAATACTCTTACAATTTAGTTATAATTTTTTTTATTCAACGAATTTTGGACTACACAAAGAGGGGTAAAAATAATAATTCTTGAAACTACATCCTTGGAGAGTCATGTTGGTTTGGATTTTCTCGGGAAACCTTGACATTCCGACCATTGTTGAAAATTCTACAGTTGAAATAAAGAAAAAGAGAGAAAACTTGAAGAGGAAGCAATCAAACTTGGGAGAGAAGAAAGCTATAAAGAAGAATGCAATCTCTGCAATCTAATCGAGAAGCTGATCTTGAAGGTGTTAATGAAATTTTAGAAGAAGAAGGAAGCAAAACAATGCATCAAAGGATCAAACAAGAAAGAAGATAAAGATATTTGCAGAAAGGACGATGGCGCACATCGTCAAAACTTCAGGGACCTTGGTGTAGCAGATGCAAACTTTTGGGGTCCGACTGAAAAAAACAAAGACGGCGTTCCACAGGCCGAAAAACGATTTGGCGGAGGTAAGACGACCTACCATCAGATTCAGGATAAGGTCAGGATCATCGATATATCTTCGAATTAGTTTACAATTCTCTCTATCAAAAGATCATAATTCTAGGATTCTTAGTTACCGTTCATGTTTCGAATTTTCAGTTTTAGCGTTCTGAATAAAATTATGTTAAATTAATGAAGTGGGTAGATTCGTTTAATATCTATGAAGTGATTTGCAAACTTAGTTTGATTTGCCATGGCCTAAAATCTGTAATGTGTGTTCGAGTTGGAAATGATGAATTAGAATTGGGGATTTCCATTAGAAGTTGTTGCAGTTGGATTTGTTGATTCAAAATCGTTAAGAAAGGTCCATTGATGGTTTTCGAATGCTAAACTTGAAATTCTAAAAGTTTTCATTTTCAGTTAAATTCAAGTAGAAAATCGAAGTAGAAATTTGTTTTCAGTAAAGTTAAATTTTGTTCAAGTTAGTAGAAGTATTTAGAAGATGTTCAAATGTTGATGTGTGATTGATCAAGCTCAGAACAGAAGTCAAGCAAAAAGTCAATAAAAACGTTGTCTTTGTTGATTTGGAGAAGACGATGATTTAGCTATAATTTATGTCTCTTTTACAGTGTTACTGATTCGAAAACGCATTGTGGATTGTCCTGAGGTGAAAGTCAAGCTGGGGTCAACGGAAGAATCGAAAATACGAGATCGTGCAGAAAGCAAAATCATTTCTAGTTTTGGTATTTTCTGATTTTCTGTAAAATCCAAGTTGTAATTTGATTTAGATTTTTCCATGTCAGCTAGGTTACGTCATTGGACGCCTATATAAACGATTGTAATCACCACTTTACTCTTTAGAATGGAATGAAGAAATTTTAGTTTCCATTGCTCTGTTTTTATTAGTTTCAAATACCTGGTTATGTTGGCTGAGTGAAACCCTAGAATTCGTCAATCAAATTAGTTTATTTAGGTTCCAAACACTTTAAATACCAACGTTAAATTTTAAGAATTAGTAATCAAATCAAAACAATGAAGGATATGATCATGTTTTCTGTTATTGTGTCATTAGTTCTTAATACTTGAGTTTTCTGTATTATTGTGTTTTTGTGTTGCTTTGTTTGCTGCATTTCTACTTGGATCTTGTGCTTTTCGATATGGGAGTGCAGGGTTTTTCTATCAAGTCGACCCTATAATCTCTAGGATGAAAGTACACTCGGATAACCACTAAGTCCAACATGTCATGGTTTCATCATTTTAGTTACAATTAAACTAGCAGCTAATCCAAATCTTAAAAATCTATATCCATTCTCATCCGGGAGTAAATAAAAGTTTAAACGAAATACTCAAATTTACAAAGTATCTCCTATCATTTTGATTTACTATAATTTTTATCATATTCCATGAATTAAATTAAAAAATTCTAGTTTTTTAATTAACTAGCTTTGATTTTTCAATAACAACACTTTTTTTTAATAGTTCCAGCAGAATACTTACTTTAGAAGCAAATGACTGAATGAAATGTTAATCTTAAGCACTCACCTAATTCCTATTTCCACAAAACTGTATAGTACATGTAAGCTTTATCAATAAAATAATACTTGGAACGTTACGGGAAAGAAGTTTGATCAAATTTTGTGAATGGAATGTAGGGGAAGAAATGGTGGTCGTCAAAACATGAATGTCACCAAATTTTTTCTATTATGAAAAACACATACGGCGTGTTATATCTTCCATTGAACTCATGACCATCGATAGTCAACATGCTTTAAACATTTCTGAATCATCATCATGCTAATACAATATCTTTTCTGTCCCTCGATATATATATTTTTTATGGTATTTGCACATAAAATAAAAAAATTACAATATATTTGGATCGAAATTATATATAAAGTTATTTTGTTTGAAAAAAAATAAAAATCTTAAAAAATATGTATCGAGAGAATAATTAATAATAAAAATACTAATCTTTCTTTTAACAAAAAAAATACTACTAGGAGAAATAAAGAATAATATGCTAAATTAATATTATAAATTCGTTAATTAAGGGTAGTTAAATATAAATCAATCTTATTATTGTTCATTACGTGCTTCTTCTTCTTCTTCTTTTTTTTGAAATCATTACTTGCTGTTACATTCGGGTTTTCTTTGTTTGTTCTTGGTTGATCGGGTACTTGCTGTTACATTCAATTTCCAATTTAGGAGGAATGAAATAAAATAATTTCCTTTCAAATAACACGAATAAAAAGTTACTAATAATAAACTTCAAAAAAAATTACTAATAATAATCAAATCATAGGGGGACCTGACCTGACGACAGAATCCACGAATTTTTTTATTTTATTTTATTTTTCTTTTCCTCTTTTGGTTCATTATTGACCAATCGCTCTATTGACTTCTCAAAACCAGTTAGCCCACTAAATCAGACAAAGGACCGTTTATTAGTAAAAAAAACTGGTCCTTGCTATCCAATCAACAAAAAAGAAGAACACTTGTACAGTAGGACCCACCTCACAAGGTCATCAAGGTCATTCCAACTTCCCTCAAAACTAACTACTTTCATATTCTCGTGAAGAAGACGCGCCACTGGAGCGTTTTTTTTCCTCACATGTGCCATGTTTGTGTATAATACCTAAAATCAAATTCACATAATCCCCAGAGTACACATCCATTATTTCTCTCTCTAAAAACCATTCTTTCTCTCTCTAGAACTTTGAAAACCTAGCTCACCTAATAAAAAACCTGAGTTGAAGAAATGGGATCGTTAGATCATGATTACGAACCAACTTCTCCAAAACTGCCAATATTTTCATTTCCAATTTGCAATATTAACCGATCATTAGACCATCATGATCAGACTTCAGGGATGTTAACGCCGCCGATAAACAGATCGGTTTCGATTCCGTTCAAGTGGGAGGAAGCACCGGGAAAGCCTAGACCTCGCTCCACCGAACCATCAAATCCTACTAATTATAATGTTGCTAGGTGCTTGGAGTTGCCTCCTAGGTTGTCCAAAATTACAAGCATGCCCTCTCCTACAACGGTCTTGGATGGGCCGTATGTCGGTCGGTCCCTGTCTCAAAGGGTATCGTTTGGGAAGATGGTTGGAGGGTCGTTTGGAGTATTGCCGACAGAGGGTAATGGTAACAGAAGAGAGGTCGGGTTTGGTTCTGGTAGGTGGGTAATTAAGAAGAGTGATAAAGAAGAAGAAAAGGAGAAGGGTAGTTTTGACTTTTCGAGGTTTCCGGTGACTGATTATGTTGACTATGGTCGTCATGATGGTGATGGTGGCGATGGTACTAATGTGAAGATCATGAAGATGAGAAGGAAAGCTAGCTTTATCCGATTTCCTACCACAAAGTCTCATCTAATGGTAAGTATACTCCTCAATATTTCTAGAAAGTAAACATTTACATAAAAATTATTAAAGGGTATATTTATTTTCCGATCTTAAGTATATATATACCATCATCATATTCTAGGTTTTATCTCCTTCATTTGGGAAAATACAATTTATTTCGTGCTTAGATCGAAAACATTGAGTTAAATCTAGCGTTGTTAAAAAAATAATAAATAAATTAGGGGATAAACTAATAATTTCCAAAAATATAGGAGTATAAGTTTCGCTTTGATTAAAAAGAACGGATAAAATAAAGAGGGTTTTAGTGATTTTCCAGACTATGCGAAGTAAAACGATAACGCGAAGATCCTTGGATAGTAAAATGTAATTCTAAATTGAAATTAAATACATATTATTTTTTTGAAAATAAAATACAAAATATATTAACCAAATTTTGCTTGCTTAAGTAAGCAATAGAGATAATCATAAACGTGAGCTTCTCATGTATGATTTCATTTGTGGTTCTCATTGACTTTTTATATAAATATAAATGGACTCTTTTTTTTTTTATTGGAATAAATGGACTCTTATTTTGAATTGGATGGAGTATTTTATAACCTCCTTGTAGTTGAATAATAGTTGGAGTAACTAATTTAGTACCTTTGAAAAGAAAAGGAATTGAAATAATTGAATGATCATTACTTACTTTTCCGAATTTAATTAATAATTGCAGGCAAATATGTATAAGAGCTTTAAGCAAGTGGTGGCGCCATGGAGACGCAAGGATATCAGCTAGAAATTATCAAGCTGAGTTGTGGTTGTCATTTATATTCATTTATTGTCATTAAACTTTGAAGAACCGAAACTTAGATTAGTCCGTCTTGACTAATCCATATTAGTGTAAGCTAAAATTAGTTTTTTTTTTAAGTTAAATTAGTTCTTTATTAGCTGTTGAATATTAGTTTTTGTATAGAAAGATAAACAACAATTAAGTATATTAGACTGATCCAAGTATGTGTATAAAGTAATTTATATATCCCTGCTGTTTAATCAGATGTGACAGTGCTTTATTATTTTATTAATCATGATCGTGATCATATTCTTGTTAATTAATTTTAATTTTGTTTTTTCTGCCTAAGGTCAAAAGCGATCATGTAAGATCTCAAAACATTGTTTAGATCTTTGATTCTGTAGCAACTGAGATTGTGCGATTTTGTTTATGTTCCCTTCATCTCAGGGTACGTTTACTAAGTATGTTTATAGACTTGTTGTATTAATCCGTTAGTTCACCAATATAAGAATAGTAAATTCCGTTAGTTTGAAGCCCAAATGAAATGATTGAGAATTGCGACCATCTTATATTATTTTATTTTATATATTACTGCTAAAATTCTATTCACCAAACTTAAGAATAAATGCTGATTGGAAAGGGCTAACTATTTTTTGCAAAGCTTTTCCAAGTCTAAAACTGTTTGAATTATTGTTGCAAGTTGTAACTATTTCTTAGAGTTCGTGAACTTTCCAAATGAAGATTGATAAGGATCAAAGCTAATGAAATGGCTTTTCAAAAAGTTTCTCTGACCATATTCTAGAAACATTGACTTGGAAACGTTGACAAAAATGGACGATGATGAATTGATGATGCCGGATAAACAATCCAAAGTCGTGCGTTAGTCAAACATGAACTCATCCAAGGACCCAACTTAAGTTAAACCGGAGAAATGAAATTTAATTAACAGATGTCAAAATCTAAAAAATAACAGCACCTATATGACCGAACTCCTGCGCTTGGAACCCTAGCCGTTGGCTCTAACGGCTCGTCTCCTTGAAGTTTAAACGCCGTCAGCGCCAAAACCAAAAGAGACAAAAAGCCCACTCGGCCCAAACGCTGATAGAAAGCCCACAAGCTGCTGAAGGAAGAAACGGAGCTTATTGGGATTCATCCCAGCCGCAGTCAGTTTACCTTTACATTGTCAAACTCAAAGCCAATGGTTTTTTTTTTTCTTTCACATTTGGAAATGTTTTCGTCAGCACTGTTTCTTCGATCAAGGAACGTTTCGAAATTGATCAACGGACGATTAATCCCTGCTGGATTCTGCACTTCCGGTTACTACTCTTTTACTTTGATTTTCCATATTGCTTCTTCAAAATTCAATTTTTAATTTCAGCGAGCAATTAATTGTATATTGATTATTATCTCAAGTCCTGAAAATCTGTATCCTGGTGGTATATGTACCTTGTTTTATCCAAATGGTCGCTATTTGTTTTGGGGTTTTGGGTTGTTTTCGAAAGTTTAGCTGATAATGGAGTTTTGGGTTGATTGTCTGTACCAGTTAACACATAGGATAAGAGGTACTGGTTACTATTGCACTCTCTAGCTTGTTGAATTTCATGATAATAAGCTTGCTGAGTATGATTATTGGATAATAAATAAGATAGCTATAACAAATTGTTAATTCGAATATTGCTGTATTATTTGCATCCTGAATTTTGATTAGCATCAAGGCCAGAAGCATTAACTTTGAATGTGCACTTCAGTCTTTGAATATTTCTATATTTTCTTCCAAAATCCTTCTGTGTTGTTTTATTCGTTATTTGACTTTTGGTACACGCACATCATATGAACCAGGGCTCACTTCTGGCTCGTGTAATGAGAAGAAGATAACATTTGTGCCAACAAGAAGTTTGGATGGTGCAACTGCAGCCCCTAGACCGATGGATCCCAGCTTACATGGTAAAGATATTTTCTTACTTTACTTATGAATGAAAAAGCTTAGTTTTTTTACATGGTTGGTTGGTAATTATAAATCTCTCATCAGCTCATTCATCGTAGGAAATCCCATGGCATTTCAATACAGCGAGAATGATTTGATGTCGGAAGAAACCTTATGGGGTTTGTACGAGAGATGGCTAATTCATCAGAAAGCCATCAGAACACCTGCAAAGAAGCTTAAGCGCTTCGATGTTTTCAAGAAGAAAGTTGTTCGCCCCTTCATACATCCACTCTGCAAGTGGAATTTGATTCTCCAATTCAATTTCAACCTCGCGGATTGGGAGATTATTTCCAATGACGATTCCAGCTTCTATTGGATTAGGAAAGGGAAAGGGAATGCAAACTTTGTATCTCCACGTCGCTCCGACGGGACATACGCCACCCCAATGGAAGGTACAAAATACAAATATTTGCTTCTTCTTTTTAAATATATGAATGAAATAGCTCATGGTTCATACAAATATATTTTTTCAATATAGGAATTTTCGAGTTGTATAAATTCAGTGAGAATGATTTGCGTTCGGAAGAAAGCTTATGTAATTTGTACGAGAGATGGTTGACTCATTTCAAAGAAACCAGAAGCCCAGATGAGAAGCTCAAGCACTTCTATGTGTTCAAGAGGAATGTCATGATGCCACTCATTGATCCTGTCACCAAGAATAACGTGTCTTTCAAGTTAGGGTTGAATCTGTTTGCTGATTGGGAAGCTTTTTGTACTGATGAATATGCCGAGATGGGGTTCTATTGGCTTGGATGGGGACTTGGTTAGAGCAAGATCATAAAGGAGCCATGGATGGTATAATAGGATACAATACAAATAATCTCTTTATTTATTTTTATTTCCATATTTTAATTAATTTCGGGTTATTTTGATTCAATTTCTTATACAAGGAGAAATTGGAGTATCTCTGTTTCATTGCTGGTGATTTCAACTTGTAACTATAATATCTAAAGTAATTGTAGGGTTTTTGGTTCTTTAAGAGTGGTTTGTAAATAATGAGATGGATGACTGATCATAACAAATCGTATGCACCTGAATATACGAACCTAAAACCCATCGTGCGGATATGGTTCATTCCACGCCCTAGTGACCCAGATGTATAGGCTAAGAATATACAGTATGCCTCATTTATTAAACCTATGAATCATCTTTAATTAATCAATTATAATTTATCTACGTCATTTTCGTTCGTTCCAGGAAATCACCGAGGCATTAGAATTCAGCAAGAAGGTTTTGATGTTGGAAGAAAGCTTGTGGGATCTGTACGAGAGGTGAATTCTTCATCATAGAGCATCCAGGAATCCTGAGAAGAAACACGAAAATTTCATCGTGTTTAAGAGAAATGTGTTGTATCCAATGCCCCTTGATAATGCCAACAACATCTGTTTCCGTGGGTTGAACATGTTCCCCAATTGGGATTTGCTGCAATGTTCTTTCATAGAGTTTGCGTCACGATGAATGTACATTCTTATTGTGATATTAAATTGGCCTGGTTGTTTTGAAAAAGTCGTCGGAATATATTTGATTAAAATGATCAAATAAAAAAAACTGCATAATCTTGTTCATCGTAGTATTTTGCAAGACGTTCTTTAGAAGTGTGGAATATCTTCGGAAATGTCATTGGAATTTCCTCATTTTAGTTAGTAATAGTAAGAATCAGTGCAAGAATTCTATAATTCTTGAGATAAGATTATTGAATCGATTAACGACTTCTTTTCAACCGGTCATGGTCGGATTCTAGCGTCACTCATCTCTTCGTTGATTTGTCAAAAGTGCCTTCTCGTAAGACTGGATGAAGAGGTAGCTAAACAGAGACAAATCACAATGGTTGGTGGTTAATTACGAGAATGTAACAGTAATCATGCTGCAGCCACCTTCGTTTCCCCGAAATGCAAAGTTGTCGAGGGAGAGTGCCAAAAGCTGCAGCCACCTTCATTTCCCTGAAAAGAAGTGTCGTCGACGGAGACTGAACAGTGCCATCTTGCCGGGAACCATTGACGTGAACGAGAGAGCAAATGCAGAACTGAAGTTATCAAGTTGGAATAGACTCACTAGAGTAGTACTGTATATTTAATTGTTAAGACTATTTGTGATTAAAATGGAACCATAGGGGCTAAACTGTAACATTTGTAGTACAATGAGGGTGAAGATGTAAATATATACACATGAAAACTCAGTATCGCTATATTTGATCGATCGGCGATACCAGCAAAAACCATATCACCACCGACTGCTCCGTCTTTCGTTCGAGAGAGAAAAGATGATCGTCTCCGTAGCTGTTGTTGGTCATCAGGTACGAACAACTATTTTAGGTTAGATTGAATTGGGTTTTGAATTATTCGAAAAACTAATTGTGAATTTTGTTTAGAACAATCCACTATACATACAAAGCTTCACGGAGGCAGACGATGCCCTAAAACTTCATCATATAGTGCATTGTTCACTTGATGTTGTCGACGAGAGAGGTAATTTTACTTTCATTTCTGAAAAGAAGATCTAAAAGTTTGTGTATACTGGTGATTGATTAATTGATTGATTGTTTGGTTTCACTGGTTTAAACTTTTATTGCCTGATTTCTTCTGTGCTTCTCTTGATTTGCATTTGCTATGATGGAAAATGAGATGTTGGTTTGGTGCATATTGTATCCGAGTTATAACTATTCGCATTTCAGCTCATCGACGATGAAATTTTCGATGAATCTATTGGATTGGGAAAGATTGATTATGTGAATTTCTCGTACATCATTTTTGTTTCGAGTAACATGACCGGTTTCTTTTCTATCCGGGATGATCTGGCTTTTTTTTTCCCCTTCCAATCGGGTTGGTGATCTAACCTCTTAAACCAAATGAAAGTGGATTCTGTCAATATTAGTGTTAGTCAATACTCAATATAAAGTAGAATTGGTGTTTTTTCCACTGTGCATGAATATTTGGATGGATCTGTTGGATCAGAGAAGGAGAACAACTTCTGGCATTTTGTTAATCTTACTGACTATTTTCTGGGTAGCTTTTGTTTTGGGAATATTATGCTGGTTTTGTAATTGTTTGGTTATTTACTTTTCCTTTATCTTCTTCAAGTGATTGAAATACGAAATCATCTGTAAGGTTTAGTAGAGATACTGTTTTGGATCTTTGTCATGGAAAATATGGATAGACTGACCTATATAGGACCAGTCAAGGGATGACACTTAAAAATCGCCAAGCATGTACAATTTCTCTTTTATTGTTTAAAATAGAACTGGTAATATGCTTGCTGTATTGATAAAGAATTTGTGAAATTCTTCTTGTTACCTTGATTGCATGCACTGATGATGCTCTTGATATTTCTTTCGAAGAAGTAATATGTGATTGTGTATGTCTTTGAATCTATACAGTTAATAATCCTAAGAAGTCGGGTCCTACACTTAACGAGACATTCCTGGGATTGCTGTATCCAACAGAGAATTATAAAGTGTAAGAAGAATCCTCTTATTTTGTACTTACTTTTTTATCTTCGTATAAATATGTTTATGGAGTCATAGACTTATGCAGCTCCCTACTTTTTAGGTACGGCTATTTGACAAACACAAAAGTAAAGTTCATTTTGGTAACGACTGACTTAGATGTTAGAGATGCTGACATCAGAAATGTAAGTATAATCACATTTTGCTAAGTAGGTTCATTGTGCGCACTCCACAAAATTCATATTGAGAACATTGTTTACCCTCTTCTTTTCACAATGGTGCATTGAACATTAGTTCAAGAATCATACAATGGAAAGGTTTATGTTTGTACTCTTATTGTTGGATCCCTGTCATTTCTGTAGTTAATGAGCTTTATGAGGGGATGGTGAAAATATGCTTAAAGATAGATCACTTTTCTAAGGTAGCCTGATTTGAATATTGTCTTTGGAATTTATACATCCAAGTGGGACTTTTTTTAAGCTATTATAGGTGTAACATTCCATTAGCATCCATACACATACGGTTCGATGCCTAAGTTGGGTGATTGCTACTTTCATGATTTGAGATCTTTCTTGTTTGTTTGATGGACTTGCTGATTTCTTTCCGTGCACGGTACAGTTTTTCAGGAGATTCCATGCTGCATATGTGGATGCAGTTTCAAACCCATTTCATGTGCCTGGTAAAAAGATAACTTCTAGAACTTTTGCAGAGAGGGTAAGCACCATTGTCAAGTCATTTGGCTTGAGTTCTGGCTGACCACACCAGCAACTGGATATTAATATTCATTCTCCTTCATATCTTGTATAACATTAACTGGATTCAAGTCTGTATGAATTAATAGCAGCAAGCAACTGGGTATCATTTACATCTAGATTTCGTGGTTGCCTTTTGCTTTTCTTAGTTTCAACTCTTTTTATACCATTTTATGCAAGTGATAAAATTTGTGTATTGTATGCCTCGAATTTCTCATTCAGTTTGATACAGTTGCCATTACACAAACTGAGCTATTCGGCTACCCATTTTAATCAACTTCAAATTACTATGCTACAATCTTATATGCCCCTTACGAAATGATACAAAACTCTTCTGCATTACCATTTTGCACGTTTTTTTTTTTTTTTTTTTTTTTTTGATAATCCATTTTGCACATGATGTGCTCCAGAATAGTTGTGCATTTAGCAAGACTCGCTGCTATCTATTGTCAGTTGGAATGTATTTCGAAAAATCAGAAGTACAAAGTACATCGAATTTGTCTCCCTCGAGTTCTAACTCTCTAGCGGGAAAAGCTCCCGCCCTTTCTGTAAAGGAAAGGAGTGGAACGCCTTCTGTCCGCTGAAACCCTTTACAAATTGGAGTCCTTGAATTGTTGAATGAACCATTCAAACTGCATTTTGGAATTTGTATTTTTCTTTTCCAGGTGATATGGTCGATCATATGAAAAAAGAAAAATCGTATGATAATTTTTTTGGGTACGTAAGTTTGTATTACAAACCAAAATGAGACAAGTTGATAGCAAAAATATTGATAAATAAACAAGATAATTAAAATAGTGAATGGATTGAATTTAGTAGTGAGTAAAGATTGGTTAAAAAGTGCGAGCTTGTTCCTTTAGAAAAATCCAAAAATATGTTGGTTGTATCTCAAATTGGGTTTTATTTTTAAGATACATCGACTGGTTTCTTAGAACATGTGGGGATGATCATGTCTTTTCCCTCCCTCGAGGTTTTCTAACATTAAATTTTTGAAGAAGATGCAGATAGATTCTACATTCACTTTATATTACTCTCTGCACTTTATACTTGTCTTTGCACTTTGAAAACATTACTAATAATTAGATCTCATCACACTTATGTATGAGATAATAATATTTCCCCTATCCTTTTTTAAGGCATGTAATTTCTTATTGTTGACTTTGCAAAAAGGAAGCTAATCATTACCTGATTAATCTTAAAATAAGGGTGGGTCTAAATACACTACTCTTTAATCTAAATACACTATTCTTTAATCTCAATACACTATAATTAATGTCAGTTGACAACGATACCCTTCTCGTATTTTTTTTTTATAAATTTAAACCCCTCTTGTATTAATTATTTTTGTATACACAAACACATCACACCAAGATGGAAATAATATTTTCGACTTAAATTTCTGCCTTTCTTATTCAAGAGAACCAAACTATTCGTTCATACGTAAAAAGCCATCATATTCGAGGTCCCTCAGGTATATTGTGTATTGACTTTGTCGATCATGTTCAATTTCATAACAATTACACATTAAAAATTTAATTTTACCCAGAGTTAATGAACTAAGATTGATAACAGTAATAATGAAAACTATCCCAGAAGAAGAAGATGAAGAGAAGAAGAAATATTTTGTATATTGACTGTCATTCATGTTCATTTTTAATGAGAAATTATGATTTTTGGGTTGTCATTTAAGATAATTTTTCAAGTTTCCTAAAAATGACGTGTTTTGCCTAAAGATTTTTCCTTTTCCTTTTTAGAAACTCAAGGGTAAATTTGACAACTCACCTGAATTGTAGTGTATTTAGACTACTGGGTAGTGGATTTAGACTAACCCTTAAAATACCCCTATATAAACGATCTCGTTATTTCTATAAAGTTAGAGTAGTTATGAGGCATAAATGGAAAATTCTGTAAAAATATTTTTAGAATTTGATGTATCCATTATTTATGGACTTCTTAAAAATGAAAATTATGACCATTATTCATGGCCGGAGGGAGTAATATTTTTTCCTAACTTCTTAAATTAGGATTAGAGTCACCGATCCGTTTATAAATAAAAAGGTATAAATTACGTATACACATTTATTTTTACCATGCATTTTCTCTCGTGAGGTTTTTTAGTAGTATGTGTAAATTGTTTTTGTTTTTTTTATAGAGAATAAAATAAAAAGGAGTTTAAATTTGAGGGTAATCCTCCATACATGAGAAACATAAAAACTAACTATTACGGTGATATGGAAATTAACAACGTGAAAATATCTCTTTGTGGATTCTTCTTTCCCGTTTGTTATAGCCAAAACTCGGCATATAAAAGGAATCGTTATTACTTATAAAATGGTTATGGAGTACATATCTCCTTTAACTATAAAATCGTTATTAATTATCAAAAAGGAATTGTTATTATAAACATGTTTAGGAAGTCGTATCGAAAATGTGAAAATAATAAAATTTTAAACTCTACTATTTGGGTTGTTAAAAATTGTATTGTCATTAGAAGGGAAAAAAAACCAAATAGGCTTTATTCTCGCTCAGCGAGTTGCTCACCTCACCTTCTGGGGACAGATGGTAGCCCATATCAGCCCAGCTTGTAATAGAGTTCCATTTCAATCGTCTAATTTTCATACAAGCCATAGAGTAGGCCAGCCCTAGCTATCAGTCCAGTCCCTATGCCCGTCTTCCTTAAAGTACGTAATTCGTATTTCGATCTATGATTCTAAGTGGTCTTTGGATTGTATTCCGGTCGGAGGGATAAGGTGCATTGCCCTCCCCTTTTCGGTGAATGAGACTCTTGGAAAGTGGCCCTAAGCAAAGGCTCAAAACGGCCAGTGATGAACGGACGGTCTTAGTCAAAAGGCCAAGAACTGATTGTATGAAAGTGTTGAAAATGATACACAATTTTTTTTTTTTGAGAAATATTCTAGAATATATTATTTTCAAACATCATAAATAAACAATTTTTTCACTTTAAAATAAAATATACTTATAAAAAATAGAATTTTTAAGGAGAAACTACTTTAAATTTGATAAAATACTCCATAAATAATTTATCTTATACACGAATGATGAGTTGGGGTTTTTATTTGTGACGACAATATTGATTGATTGTCATATATTGTGTTGAATAAATAGGATTTTTCAATTTTTATAGAGAGATTGGGTGATGATTGATCAATTAGCGTATTTGAGTGATTTTTTTTTTCTTTTTATTGTTACGGAAAAAGGAAGTGTAGTGTTGGGTGTGGGCTGATCAAGCCACATAATCAACTAGTGTTTTATTTCTATGGCCTAGATATGTTTTTATTTTTTTCATATATATATATTCAGCTTTTATTGATTTAATACATAATTTTTTTCTTCAAAATTTTTAGGTGTTCAAGGATCAATGTGGTTTCGCCTTTGACAGCCAACGTACAACTTTTCAAAAAGCAATATCGAATATATTTTCATTTACATAAATTTCTTTTTTTGAACAAATATTGTTGGTTTAGATTGTCTCAGGGAACTGGAAGCAAGAAAGAAAGGTCCAATCTTGATAACGCTGATTGAAAGAATGATCTTGAAGCTACTTATGAAGCTTGTGAAGAAGGAAAAACAAAACTGGGCTTTGATCAGATCAACAGGGAAGAAGATAAAGTTTTCTGCAGAAAGACGCTGGCGCCCATCGTCAAAACCTCAGACGCCTTGGTATAGCAGATGCAAACCTTAGGGGTCCGACTGAAGAAAACAAAGACGGCGTCCACCGGCCGGAGAACGATTTGGCGAAGGTCAAGCCACCCACCGTCAGATTCAGAATAAGGTCATGATCATCGACATATCCTCGATTTAGCCTACAATTCTTTCTATCAAAAGATCCTAATTCTAGGATTCTTAGTTACTGTTCATATTTTAAATTTTCAGTTTTAGTCTTCCGAATAAAATTAGGTTAAATTAATGAAGTGGGTAGCTTCGTTTAGTGTTTATGAACTGATTCGCAAGCTTACTTTAGTCTGCCATGGTCTGGAATTCACAATGTATGTTCGAGTTGGAAAATATGAACTGGAATTGGAGTTTTTCATTAGAAGTTGTTGCAGCTGGTTTTATTGATTCAAAACTGTTAAGGAAGGATCATTGATGGTTTCTGAATGCTGAAACTAGATTTCTAAAGCTTGTTTGAAGATTGCATTGGTGGGTTGCTCTGTTTTTCAAGTTTCAGTAAAGTTCAAATTGAAGTCAATTCAGAAGTTAATTTTCAGTCAAGTTAAGCTTTGTTAAAGTTCGTCGAAGTAGTTAGAAGGTTTTCAAATGGTGCTATGTGATTGATCAAGCTCACAAGGAAAGTCAAGCAAAAAGTCAACCAAAAATGACGTCTTTGCCATTTTGAAGAAGATGAAGATTCAGCTGTTATTTCTGTTCCTTTTATAGTTTTACCAACTCGTAAACGCGTCGTGAATTAATTCAAAGTGAAAAATCAAACTGAGGTAAAGGGAAGATTCGAAAATGCAAGATCGTGCAAAAAGCAAAACGATTTCTAGTTTTGTACTTTTTTTGGTTTTCTGGTTTTACAATTTAACAGCTTGTAAATTCATTTTTATTTTCCATGTTAGCTAGGTTAAAGCATTGGACGCTTATAAATAAATTTGTAATCGTCTCTTTCGTTTTTATCAATGGTAGCAGTAATTGAAATCGCCATTGTTCATCATTTTTCAGTTTTAAAAGTTTTGGTTGTGTTGGTTGAGTGAAAACCTTAGAATCCATCACCTAAACTAGTTTTATATAGGTCCCAAACAATTTAGATACCGATATTAAACCTTAAGAATCAGTAATGAAATCAAACAATGAAGGATATGATCATAATTTCTATTTTAGTCGATATTTGTTCTTAGTTTAGAGTTTTTCTGCATTTTTGAGCTTTGTGTGTTGATATAATTGTGTTGTTTTGCTTGGATCTTGTATCTTCCATCTTCGAGATATAGGTTTCTTCCATCAAATATATGTAGATTTGGATAATTTGTTGTGAAGTCCGATTATGGGGGTTTAGTGTAAAATGTCATTGAGTCAACTAAACAGGTCATATATATGGAAACATAATCGAGTTAATTTGATCTCAAGAATGGTTTGATAACCACTTACTCAAAAGCGGTTTTAGGAAGAAAAAAAAGTTTTTTTTGAAGATGATTAAGCCGGTCTATTCTTTTCTGTTGGTTTTTATCCGAGTCTTTGTACTCTTTGTTTTCGGATTGTCCCTTCTATCCAAAAAAAAGGTCATATGGAAACGCCAGCCCCAAATTTAGTCATATCATATTTGAGCAAGAGCTTCTCTTAGGTGTCGCCAGAACTCGAAGTTCTTTAAGAAAATGTCTAGTTGATATTCGAAATCCCGGAAAGTGTATTGGAAGACAAGTGCAGATATCCCGAGTGTCAATATTGTTTCTAGCTTTTTTACCGTGTCATGCACATTTTTAACCAATATATTTACTTAACTGTGAACACAGGAAATGCACCCGAAACTGTGGTAGGTCATGTTATTCTTGTCTCATTAGGAGGTTTTATTTCTTTGCTTTTGTTTTGCGTAAAACAACTTTTATTAGTTCATAGGATAAGTTAGGATCTTGATCAGCTGTCGTTGCGAGCAGCTGAACAATTAATGAGAAAATACAAAGCAACTTTCCATTTAGCTTTTTTATTTTTACCAGTTTTATGTTCTTGACAATTTCAGCTTAGTCTTCATTGTTTTTTTTTTTTTGATGAAGTCGTCATTGTTATGACACTGTTTTCTCTACTGAGTACTATAGGAAATTGTTTCTCTTTGATATATTAGTGTGAGTGACAATAAAGTACTTCTGAGTCTACAAAACACTATCCGAATGTCGTTTCTAATCTCGACAAATTTTATTGGTTTTAATATATAGTATAATTGATGTACTCAGTAAGCTTGCAATTATCACCAGACATCATATTGAAAGTGCCATCTTGTCCAACCTAGCATTTTTCTTATCCACATTTCTTTTCTTAAAGAGGGTCTCGACATATTCAATTTTTTTTTTTCTTTCTCTTATCATTCAATCTTAAAATTTTAAAACTTCTTTAGTTGGGAAATACCTTATGATTTAAGAAACAGAACCATGCATATGTGACCCTTAATTGCTGTGTCCTGCATTTCAATAAGAAAAGTTTGAATAAATACCGGCTTCACTCATCGATACAAGAAAAAGAAAATCCATCTCTCTTTTCGAATTCTAGTTAATCAACTTCTAACTTACAAGTAAACCAACAGCACTATGATGATCTGTTTACCTGGTGTTATGCTTAAAATCACATCTACCGATCGAAAATATTCTTTCCCATGTTCCTAAAGGCTATCTAGCTGTATACGTTAAGCGAAAGAGAAAAAAAAGCGATTTGTTATTCCAATCTCCTTCTTAAAACCTTCATTTCAAGATTTACTATGCAAAGCTGAAGAAGAATACGGCTTTCTATAAACAATGTGGCCTCACAATTCCCTCCAACGAAGACATCTTCATCAAGTTGATATCTCACGTAATTATTTTATTTTTTGATAGAAGTTAATTTTTTTATTAATATGGTGGAATTTAAATGTATCAACTATCCTCGATGTCCTGAATGGAATGTTTAGCCTTCTAAACAGTAAAAAGCCATACACGAACGATGAGGAGAGCATCTTCCATAGTAAACTATCAAGAGGTTACAACACTGCTCTGGGGTCTAATACAAAAAAATCTTACAATTATAGATACATGCATCTATACAATCGTAATAATGGAATGCGAATGAAAGTAGCAACTGTAATCATTTTAAGAAACTAGTCTATATCTCTTTCGTATATTACTCGGTTTCTCTCTCACTCTGAAAATATATTTGATTATGAAGTAATATTTCTGCGAAACGTGATGGATTTTTTTTATCAAAAATAAATTGTTCAAAATATATCTAATTATTCCATCCGTATCAAAATACATGATGTTTTGAATTTTGATATGGAGGTAGTATTATAATTATGTCTCATTAATTCTTCTAGAAACGATGATAAGAAACCCTAATGTATTTTACAAATTATACGAAGGATAAATATGTAAATTATAATTAAAAACCCTAATTCATATGTTTTAAATGTAGCCCTACAGTTGCATTATTATATATAGATAGCAGCACTTAAAATTTAGGGTTATCTATCAAAGTTTTTCACAGCGTTACATTTCATGTTGTCAATACATTCTGCCTTTCAATTAATACTCCCACCCCTCACCTTAGTGCTGCGTCACACAGATCTGTCTCAGACATATCAAAACCAGAACACTTGTTGTCTCCTTTAACAAAAGGGCATAATAGTTGTTGTTCAGTTTATCTTGGCCGTGATTGGTTTTTTACAGAACAAGATCAACTGCACATATAGGTCGGTATATATTCTTCTTCTCCTTTTTATTTTCCCTCTCTTTTGATTGACATTTTTAGATTGATAACGGTGAATATTATAGAGAAATTCGATAATTCAGGTTGTCAAGTCTAACTTAATGAGAATTGTGATAGGTACAAGTCAAATTTTTGCATTTTTTTTAAGGGCGTACTTATGAAATAGTTTGCTGGTTACTCTAGTTTTCTATCACATTGGGAATAGCCAATCAATTTTGACATCGTTATTTTGAATTTTGGTGCGAATATTATGAATCAAACACTTAGGTTATAAACTTCAAAAAAAAAGAAAAAAACACAGGTTATAAATTATCAAAAAAATTGTATTCATAATTAATTAATGAAACTAAACTCGAAATTTTTTACCTAACTGTCTGCACGAGATTAATACACGAAATCAGAGCTTGTAATTCGATTTTCTTTGTTCCACTTGTCCATAACGCAGGCCGTAAGACTAGATAGAATCAGTATGTCGGATATCGATGGCAAAACAATCCAAGGAATGATGATAGCTGAAGAATTTGTATCGTCTTCTCAAGAAGGTCAACCAAGGATTCTGAACTCCAAGCTAGCTTTTGAGAGTCAATGCACCAATTTAGATGTGACTTCATCACCGTCAACGGTACAGCTTCTTGCTAGTTCCATCGAGCGAGAGATTGATGTTGGTGTCAATTTAAGTATATGTGCAAATAAATGATAATTAAACAACAATGGCAAGTAATATATAAGTTGTATTATTCATATATGACAACTAAATATCGAGTATAAGCATAGGTATATGTGGAGCATGCGAATCAAATATATAAATAACAACGAAAAATTAAAAGACAAGGAAAGTGATACGAAACCGAGGCACGATTTTGAATCGCTGTCCTTAAAACGTATTTGCCGCGTTCTCTCGACGCGGAACGTTATGACAATTGTCTCCCAAGATACAACGGTAAGAAATATACCTTCGGAACACCGGCGCTAGTGATGAAGGTAAGAGCGGAACGTTTGGTCGCCAAACTCTCTGACTCGACTAGACTAAAGTTGGAACAACAGCTCTGTGTAAAATGAATTTCGTGAGAAAAGTGAATGACTGAAGAAGTGGGAGAGCTGCTGTATATATAGGATGTGGACCACTACTTCGAAATTTGAAATGGAGATCAGTTCAGTTCCGAAAGTGTGCGTCCGTTATTATCCAACCGTAACAACTTAGTTGTCACATGCACATGGGATATACATCATGTTTCACGTTTGCAATTGACTGAGCAATACGTGATCTTTTCCAATCAAGTCGGCGGAACCGACTCACAATTGAACCGAACCAAATTGGACCAAAATCATCACAAACCAATACAATTCACTTGGTTCTCGACATAACAACTTCGGCTAGCTATTTCATATTCATATCTTCACCAAATATGGCTTATGAATATACGAAACTCATATCCTCATGGAGACGAACAAGTTCGGACCATCTCCGGAACTTTATAGCTAGTGGGTCCCTTCCAAATATTTGGTAAAAGTTGGGTCAAACCCAAACTTTCTACAACAATCTCCCACATGAATGTGAAATTAGCTTGACACGGATGCAGACACAGATGCAGACACGAGAAAGTTTGCAAAAGTGTGCTGCCGGTTAGGGTGGACGTAGCCTTGAACCTGCCCTTGTAAATAGCATCGGATCTACTAGCTAACCAATGAACGTGATGTCTTGAATTGTTCAGCTTTTGTGTAAACCAAGACAATACTAATCACACGTCACACTCTTTGACGACTTATTTGTTCCACACGTTGTGCCCTTTTGTGGCCTGGACACTCCTGGCGTTCATGAGTAACCTAGAAAATACAGCCCACATATTTTCATAGAAGCGGCTCCACTTCAATACTCATATAGGTGACTTCTTGTCAAGAACATCTTCCTTATGTCCCACTTGATTTCTCTAACTAAATCAAGATATAAGAATCATTAAAAGCTTTACTTAACCTTTCATTACTCAGCATTGTTCGTCATTCCAGGAATAGATTGAGAAATGAATTCCCCACAATGCTCGTGGATTTATGAATTCCCCCACAATGCTCATGGATTTATGAAACTCTGTTTTCCTTTGAACTAAGATCTGGGGATCTCCCATCTTCAAGGTAGGTTTACTGTTTAAACCAAATCCTATTTTACGGGCGTTAGTCCCATTCCTATTGATGTTGAATAGACAAGATCTCTATTTAAACTCTTAGTGAGCGGATCCGCTAAGTTATCTTTTGATCTTACAAAATCAATTGAGATAACTCCACTAGAGATCAATTGTCTCACCATATTGTGTCTTCTTCGGATGTGCCTTGATTTCCCGTTATACATTACACTCTCGGCTCTACCGATAGCCGCTTGGTTGTCGCAATGTAATGTAATTGCTGTAACGGGTTTAGGTCATCCCAGAATATCCTCAAGAAAGTTTCTAAGCCATTCGGCTTTTGCCCCAACTAGATCGAGAGCTATGAATTCTGCTTCCATAGTTGATCTTGCTATACAACTTTGTTAGCGGATTTCCAAGACACGGCTGCACCTCCCAACATAAATACATAGCCACTTGTGGCTAGTGTATCCTTTTCAGCAGATATCCAATTGGCATCACAATACCCTTTTAGTATGGCTGGATGTCTCTTATAATGGAGTGCATAATTCTTAGTATATCTAAGATATCTTAAGACTCTAACGAGAGCCTGCCAATGCTTATTATTAGGATTGCTAGTAAAGCTACATAGCTTGTTTACGGCATTAGCAATGTCCGGTCTTGTACATGAGGTAAGATACAACAAGTTGCCAATTGCGCGCGCATACTCTACTTGTTGTATTCCTTCACTATTATGTTTCTCAAGACTTAAATTAGCGTCCATAGGTATTTTCGATTCATTGACATCATCTTTATATAATCTCTGTAAATTTTCTCAACATAATGCGATTGAGATAAGATTAATCCTTCCGGAGAACGGATAATTTTAATACCTAAGATTACATCGGCTTCACCCATGTCTTGCATTTCAAAGGCTTTGGACAACATAACTTTTGTAGAGTTATGATATTTATATTGCTTCCCATAATAAGCATATCATCGACATACAAGCAAACATGACATATTCTTTATCAGTGCCTTTTATATAAATGTACTTGTCACACTCATTGATCTTAAAGCCATTCTTCAACATGATTTGATCAAATTTTAAATGCCATTGTTTCGAAGCTTGTTTTAGTCCATAGAGGGACTTTACAAGTCTACAACCCTTCTTCTCGTCTCCTTTAGCAACAAACCCTTCCGGTTGCTGCATGTATATCTCCTCTTCAAGATCGCCATTTAGAAATGTTGTTTTAACATCCATTTGATGAATTAGCAATTTCTTGACAGACGCAAATGCTAATACCATTCGTATTGAATTTATTCTTGTAACGGGTGAGTAAGTGTCATAGAAGTCTACTCCTCTTTTTTGTCTATACCCCTTGATAACAAATCTCGCTTTGTACTTGTCTATCGTTCCATCGACTTTCGTTTTCTTCTTGAAAATCCACTTACACCCTAAAGGTTTGTGTCCCAGAGGTAAGTCACTAGCTCCCATGTATGATTATGTAAATGGACTCCATTTCACGATTTATGGCCTCTTGCCATGACGGAGCTTCCGAAGTGGACATTGCCTCTTTATACGTACGTGGCTCTTTATCTTCTAGTAAATAGACTAGATAGTCTGAGCCAAAAGACTTAGTAATTTTCGCTCTCTTGCTACGTCTTGGTTCGACTTCTATATCTTCGGTGACGACATCATTGTCGTTTTCGAGAATGATATCATCATTTTCGTCCCTAACCCGTTTAGAAGTGCTTGCTCCTTGTGTATCCCTTTTTCGAAAATATCTCTTCAAGGAACACCGCTGTTCTTGCTTCCATTATCGTGTTTTCACGAACTTCCGGATTTTCCGATTTATACACAAGAAATCTATAAAGTGGACTATTGTGTCCATAACCAATGAATATACAATCCACCGTCTTTGGACCTATAGTCATATCTTTATTTTCCGGTACAGCTACTTTAGCCAAACACCCCCATACTTTCATATAATTATAAGAAGGTGGTGTTCCCTTCCATAATTCATGCAGAGTTTTTTTCTAACTTCCGATGAGGCACTTTATTTAAAATATAGTTAGCCGTAAGAACGGCTTCGTCCACATGTTTTGTGGTAGACCGGAATTTATAAGCAATGCGTTCATCATCTCTTTTAGAGTACGATTTTTATGTTCAACAATGCCATTCGATTGAGGAGAATAGGGGGCAGTCGTTTGATGGATAATTCCGAATTCATTACATAATCCTTCAAACAGATGGACATATTCTCCTCCTCTATCGCTTCTTAACGACTTAATCGTTCTTCCCAATTGATTTTCTACTTCAGCTTTGTAACTCTTAAAAGCCTCAAATTGCTTCATCTTTACCACTCAAAAGATATAAATAACTATATCTAGTACAATCATCGATAAATGTAATAAAATACTTTTACCGCTTCTTGTTTGTACAAATTTTAAATCGCATACATCTGTATGAATTAAATCGAGTGGTTGCATTTTCCTCTCTACACTACGGAACAGAGTTCTCGTTACTTTTGCTTCTATGCAAACTTGACATTTTCCATGATCTTTTCAGCCATCTTTGGAATTAAATTCATACTCATTAATTTTTGAATGGACTTGTAATTTACGTGTCCTAATCTACTATGCCATAAATTAGAAGACACAACCATATAAGCAGAAGAGCTAGCATTGTTATTATTATTAGCAACAACATTGTCAACATTTCCGGCATTGTCGGTTACAACAGTTTGAACAGAAAGCTTAAATAAACCCTCGTGAAGATAACCCTTCCCGATCTGTTCACCCTCCTCAAAATAACAATCCTATCACCATCACAAATTATCTTGAATCCGGCCCTAGTCATCTTCGAGCCGGAGATGAAGCACATCAGTGAGAGTCACCTTCTTTCCGGACGTCATCTTCAACACCACCTTTCCAATACCAACTGCGGTGGAAGTAGCTTGGTGCGCCATGTAGAGAGTCTGATCAATCTCGCGATAGTTGCGAAATATTGAGCGATCGGAGCAAATATGCTTGGTTGCTCCGGTGTCGACGAACCAATACTTCTGGTTTCCCTGAATCATGTTGGCCTTGCCAACAGCACAAGCGAGATCGGAGTTGGAACCATCCACGTAGTTAGCCTGATGCTTACGCTTCTTTCCTCCGTTCCCCTTCTTCGGCTTTGGGCACTCAAAAGAACGGTGGCCCTTCTTGTTGCAATTGTAGCAAGTGCCGTCGAAGTCCTTCTTCTTCCTAGGCAGCTCCTTCTGCTTCTTCCGATCTTTGAAGAACGACTTGTCTTCCACCACATTTTCCTTGGCCATGTGGACTGGATACCCCGGACACCTATTGTTCTTCCGGTTGTCCTCTTCGATCCTCAACCTAGTGATCAGCTTCTCCATGGTCATGCGCTTCGTCTTCAGCTTTAGATAAAACTTGAAGTCCGTCTAACTCGGTGGAAGCTTGCCCACCAGCGCAGCCGTGATGAAACTTTCACTCAGCTCATGTCCAACAGCTTGAACTTTCCCAACAATTACTTGAAATTCCTCTACTTGACTTGTGACATACTGGAATCCACCATTTTGAAATCCGTGAACAAATCGACCTCGTGCTGCTCCATATCGGCATCATCAGATTTGTACTTGCGCTCCTAATGCAAGCCAAACTTGTTTGGAAGTCGAATTCTTCAGGCTGAACACATCATACAGCTTCGACTCCAATCCATTCAATAGTATATCCCGACACGCGAAATCACTATCTCTCCATGATTGAACAGCATAAACCTCATCTTTCGTAGGTTCGTCCGAGAGGGTCGGTGGGTGATCCTACAGGAACGCCGCAAAGCCTAATGCCGTCAAGTAGAACGACATCTTCTGGGCCCACCTCTTATAATTAGCTTCCGAGAACGGTGCCGGCTTTTCTCCTTGAGCATAGGGAGGAACATAACCGGGCTATCCGGGCATAAGCTTGCTAACACCACCGCTAGAAGTACCAACAGTCGGGGTTTGACCCGCACCAACAACTTGGATGGCAGTGACCGCAGTGGTACCATCATCGGCGAGGGTCGCATCAACTGGTGTGTCTTTGTTTGGAAAGTCAACCATTAAAACTGCACTTGAGAACAAATGGAATAAGTCCCACGAATTCAAAGTTATAACAAGTATAAATCCACGAATTCAAAGTTATAACAAGTATAAATCAACAAACCTAAGCAATATTAAACAAACTGAGCAATGATATGAAATAGTTAATTAAAACATGTGAGTATGCATGTGACAAGTGAATTAATTAATCTCAAACGTGACTGGGACAATTTAATTAATTGGTGAGTGAGCAAGTAACAGGATACAAAGACTAGAATATTAAAACACATGTGACAGTAGCATATTTCTAAACTCAACAAGCATGCGACATAATTAATTAACTTTTAAATTAATTAAATAATTAATTTAAATTTAAATTTAAATCAGGTGACAAAGAGTTCCAAAAATTAAGACTAGTGGAATAAACCAGTATAACACTACTTGCAGACTGCAGTTACCATGCAACAGAATCAATTAACTAACTTTTAAAAATTAACAGTAGCATAAGATTTAAAAAAAAAAAACCATGTGATAGATTAATTTGAAACGTCAAAGCAGTAACAAAATGAGTAAGTTTCGGAACCAACACACTCGATAAACGATTAATTAGCAACCACTATATCACGACATGTAGTTTTCGAAAAAATTAAAACACTAAGCTGTATGCAGAAACTAAACCAATCAATTAGAGTAGTTCTATTAAGCATGTGACATGGCTATGTATTTTCCTAGATGAGACAAATGATTAATTAATTGATTCATGTGGCAGCTGTGAACAAAATTAATTAATCTGGTATGAGTAGTATGCAATCTCCACAATATTAATTCGAATCGAACATGGCATGTGACAGTGTCAATTAAAACAGATTGTAGTTATATATGAACAATAACAGTATTACTTCAAATAACAGAGAACGGCGAGAACACATATATCAAAATACGTCTTAAAGATTGTTGGTGTTAATTTAAGTATATGTGCAAATAAATGATAATTAAACAACAATGGCAAGTAATATATAAGTTGTATTATTCATATATGACAACTAAACAATCGAGTATAAGCATAGGTATATGTGGAGCATGCAAATCAAATATATAAATAACAATAAAAATTAAAAGACAAGGAAAGTGATACGAAATCGAGGCACGATTTTGAATCGCTGTCCTTAAGACGTATTTGCCGCGTTCTCTCGACGCGCAACGCTATGTCCCAGGATACAACGGTAAGAGGTATACCTTCGGAACACCGACGCTAGTGCGGAACGTTTGGTCGCCAAACTCTCTGACTCGACTAGACTAAAGTTGGAACAACAGCTCTGTGTAAAATGAATTTCGTGAGAAAAGTGAATGACTGAAGAAGTGGGAGAGCTGCTGTATATATAGGATGTGGACCACTACTTCGAAATTTGAAATGGAGATCAGTTCAGTTCCGAAAAGTGTGCGTCCATTATTATCCAACCGTAACAACTTAATTGTCACATGCACATGGGATATACATCATGTTTCACGTTTGCAATTGACTGAGCAATACGTGATCTTTTCCAATCAAGTCGGCGGAACCGACTCACAATTGAACCGAACCAAATTGGACCAAAATCATCACAAACCGATATAATTCACTTGGTTCTCGACATAACAACTTCGGCTAGCTATGTCATATTTATATCTTCACCAAATATGGCTTATGAATATACGAAATTCATCTCCTCATGGAGACGAACAAGTTCAGACCATCTCCAAAACTTTATAGCTAATGAATCCTTTTTAAATATTTAGTGAAAATTGAGTCAAACCCAAACTTTCTACAGACTTCATCGAAGGTTAGTCATGAGAAAGATATATAAACTGATTACTACTATAACGGTTCTACATATTTAGAGTTTTGTTTCTTTAATTGTTTTGTGTTACTTTTACATTAATGTTGTGGTTTCCCTGATCTTATGCCAACTCTATCCTGTTTTTTATTTTTGATAACCGTAGCTTGTGTATTTTATTGATTATAACTGGTCGGCCAAACATTTGTCAGAAATCATTATAATTCTGTCCTTATGAGATCTTACTATTTGAGAAATTATAAAACGTACAGATATTATATTATATAATGAAGGAACCTAGAATCAATGGATATCATACACCGTATACTGTTTCCTCAATCGGTAGAGTACTGTATTAGGAGGATGCTTTCCCTTCTTATATATGATTTTTGTTTAATCACCTCAAGTTTTATCAGATAGATCGGGAGATAGATCGGGATTAACTGACTTTGACACTCTCGATCAACTTAATGCAAGATTTTTCTCCAATTTAACATTTTATCAATAAGAATTATATGTTGTTTCCTAATTATGTGTGACGTCATGAATTTGTGCAGGCTACGACTGATTTAAGTGAGCTAGGTCAAAGCGGAAAGCATCATCTAACAAAAATGATTCCCTTCTCTTTCAAAAAAAGAAAATATCCAAGCAAGAATGGATTTGTCCACTCTGTCTGGTTTCTGCGAATAGCGAGAAAACTTTCAACAACCACCTTCAAGGAAATACTCACAAAGCCAAGAAAGCGAAACTTGAGTCCTATTTCGTGAAAGCCGATGCTCCTCCCAACCCTATTATGGTTTCAGCTTCTCCTAACTTAGACTATGAAAAGCCGCCGCTTCTACAAACCGAAACGAGATTGGAGGATGGGGAAATAGGTAAGAAAAGAGTTGATAAAGCTTTACACTGGAAGTGTACAGTTTGTCAGATTTTTATATCTAGTGAGAGTGTTCTAGAAGCACACCTTCAAGGTAGGAAGCATCAAAGAAAGGCATCACAACGGATCAAGTCCAATTCGCTAACATCGAAAATAAAGAATTTTGATGATGGCAAGTCTGTGGAGATAAAAGTGGTCAAGGAGAAAGAAGTTGAATTCCGGTACTATGAGATATGCAACAAGGAGTTGTACTCTAGAACCGTAATGGAAAAGCATTTAGCAGGAAGAAGCACAAGTCTTGTCTTCTCAAATTCGGTAATTCTGGTTCACCCATGGAGGTCATAAAAGTAGCTAAGGAATCACTTCAGCGAAGTGAAATTGGAAATGACAACATGGACAGGGAGGATGAAAAACTTATGGAGGAGGCCGATAATACTTTGGAGGTAAAAGAAGCCAAGAATCAGTCACTTCAGGAATGTGATACTGGAAATGAGGAAAATACAAATGCTGAAAAAGAGACAGAAATAATTGTGAGAGCAGAGGTATGCAAGGAGGAGAAAGAAATTGAATTCAGGTGTCAAATCTGCACAAGGAGTTTAACTCTAAAAAGGTAATGGAGGATCATTTAGCAGGGAAGAAGCACATGTCTCAGCTTCGCAAACTAGGTCCAAAATGATGATCCAAGGTTTGAACATGACCAGTTTTAATTCAATAAAAAACTTTTATTCATATGGGATCATGTTGTTTATTATTAAATCACAGTACTATTAAATTCTTTTGCTGACAATTTTTTTTTATTTTTCTTTTACTATTGAGAGTATTGATCAATAATTCAAAATGTTGGAGATTGAGAGCATTAAACAATAGTTCATAATGTCATTTAATTTCATTCGGCACCGTAAAAGTTTGTAATGATTCTTTAGGAGATTTTGAATGCATGATCTCCAAATGTCATAAATTTTTTTTTTAAAAAAAAGAACTAATTTGATTATAAAGTCAGCTCTGATGCATTACATAACTTTAAGTTTCAAAACGTATACTTTCATTCCTCACGTTTTAGTTGTAATATCTTTTCAATCCTTCACATATTTCGGTTAGTCTAATAAATCTTCACGTTTTTAAAAATTGGCCAAAATATTTCTCTACTGTTAACTTCACCTACGTGGCACCTATGTGGTGCTCTGTGGCGCCTACTCATGTCTAGTCAGCTAACGTACCAATAAAATTGTGACACGTATCAGTGGCACATCACACATTTTTGCCACGTCATCAATTTCTGTAAAGAAAATGTTTATTTGTGATGACGTGTCAAAGTTTTTGATGAGTCAGATGATACTTGTCATAAAGATATTGGGCCGTTAGTTGACTAGGCGTCATTAGGTGCCGCATGTTAACAGCGGAAGAATATTTTGGAGAAAATTATAAATGTATTTATCCCTTAAAGAAGGTAGACATTTTAATACAAATTGTACGAGAGGTGAACAGAGGTAGTATTACCGGAAACTTCGTTTCCGGTTTACGAAGATTATGGTGTAATTAGCTTAAATCATAGACCGGAAATGATGACTACGGTGTAAGGACTAAGACCGGATTGTTGGATTCCGGTCAAAGAAAAATTAAAAAAAAAAACTTAAAACCGGATTCATGGATCCCGGTCAAAGAAAAATAAAAATAAAAAAACTAAAAACCGGATTCATGGATTCCGGTTAATGAGAAATTAAAAAAAAAAAATTAAAATCGGATTCATGGATCCCGGTCAAAGACAAAGAAAAAAATCAACCACAAAAATACACCACCGACACTTACAACCGAATTCAACAATCCCGGTCAAAGAGATTCATTCAATGACACATGTCATTGCCCGGAAAAGGTCGACTGCATGACGGACACGTGGAAGGGCAAGAAATTTTTTTGAGCAGTTTATTACATATACTTCGTAAACCTTTCTTCCTCCTCCGTCTCTTGTTTTACTGTCTTTCATCTGTCTCACTAAAATTTCTTCTTTCAATCTATCTAAAACTCTCTCAATCTCACTAATTTCAAATCACAAATAAGCTACATCCGTACGAGTTTTTCGACGAATTTATTCTACGGACGTATATTCCTACGATTAAGGTATTTTTTGTTTTTTTTTAAAAAATTATTACAATTAAACATATTTAAACAAAATAATAATGTAAAATGAGATGTATGAAATTAATTAATAGAGAAAATGAGATGTTTACTCTATAATTACTACTAAATTTAATTAATACTAAGTTTAATTACTACTAACTGCACTACTAAATTTGACTATATTACTAAGTTTAATTATTACTAACATGTACTACTAATTTAACTATATTATTAAGTTTAATTATTACTAAGTTTAATTACTACTAAGTTTAATTACTACCACTGTACTACTAAATTTAATTATTACTAACTGTACTATTAAATTTAATTATTACTAACTGTACTATTAAATTTAACTGTACTATTAAGTTTAATTATTAGTAAATTTAATTACTACTAAGTTTAATTACTACTAACTGCACTACTAAATTTAACTGTAATACTAAATTTAATTATTACTAACTGTATTACTAAATTTAACTGTATTATTAAGTTTAATTACTACTAAGTTTTCTTTATAATAAAATTTAGAAAAATGATTTGATGAATATTTTTGTAAAAAAATCAACTTAACAAAAAAATTAATTTGTCATATTATAAGGTAAAACAAATCGTTCATCTAACAAAAATAAATTATACGAAAATTTTCTTTTTGTTATATTTTTTTTTTCTATTGACTATCCTATGTTCATCTAACATAAAATAAATTATATTTTTTATTTTCAATAATAAAAATGGATTAAATGGAGTAAATGGTATATATAATATATTGCTTGCCCATGTCAATTTTAATTATACGAAAATTCAGTTGAGATTAAAATAATTTGAATTTTTTCTATTATATTTTTTTTTCTATTGAATAGAATACTATTTAATTATTTTTTTATTCAATAATAAAAATGGAGTACATGGTATATATAATATATTGCTTGCCCATGTCAATTTTAATTCTACGAAAATTCATGTGATTTTATTATATTTTGAATTTTCTTTTTGTTATATTTTTATTTTTCTTTTGACTAGAATACTATTCATTTTAGAAGACTCAATTAATTTTAATTTCAAATTTTTAACAGATTATGGCGGCGAGATATTCTTGGATTGCGCAAGGACCTGCCGTGCCCGATCTATTGTGGTTTCAGCTGCAGCATAGATCGATTGACATTTATTCGTCACAGGAGGAGCACGACAGGCAAATGGTTGTTAGGAGAGCGGACTCCTTCTTCTGGGAGTGTATCAACGATCCCGCATATCGCCGGGAGGAGGTCATGGAGTACATAGATATGATGGGTTTCGGTCTGGTCTCGAAGATAGGATTCATGGAGTACGACCACCATCTTTTGACTGCACTCGCAGAACGATGGAGGCCCGAGACTCATACCTTCCACCTATCAGTAGGCGAGGCCTCCATCACACTCCAGGACGTCGAGGTTTTGCTAGGATTGCGGATTGACGGTGAGCCCGTTACGGGTACCGATGCGTATCCCCCCGACATCGACGGATATATGTATGCTCTATTGGGATTTGTGCCGGCAAAGACTTCGAAGACCGGCATCAAACTGTCCAGCATCAGGGACCACCTGGTGCAACATCGGGCCGAAGAAGAAATCACACCGGTGGAGGCGCTCCAGAGGGCGCGTTGCCTGATCGCGTTCTTGCTTGCTGGTTGTTTTTTTCCCGATCATAGCAATAACAAGATCGATCTATTCTTATTGCGCCTCCTGGAAGACCCACAGGCATGCGGTTGTTACAGTTGGGGCAGTGTCGTGCTCTCGTACACGTATCGTGCATTGTGCGATTCGACCCGCTCCGGAGAGCGCCATTCTAACAGTGCGGGCTACTCGTCCAGTCATGGGCATGGACGAGGATTTCTAAGGTGAGGCCAAGGTTTCGGCGAGGACCTGGGCCGCCCCAAGACTCCCCGCTAGCTGCAAAGTAAGTTGGCGTACGTGAAAAACTTTAACTAAATTCATGAATTTAGTTTTCCTGCGACCATACGTTTTTTTAGACAAATTACTTAACTTCTTATTGATGCAGATGGACAGTTCCAAAGTCCAGGACGACCATAACAAGTTATAACCTTGTGGCGTACAGGGATCAGTTGTTGATGCTTACTGAGTCGCAGGTAATTTAAATTTTTTTGGGAAATATATTTTTCAAAATAAAAAGATTATTTTGAACAATGATTTAAGTCGTTTCGTTTCAGTTCCTGTGGACGTATCCCGCCGATCAGCTGCTAGGTCTACCAGATGGATGCCGTCAGGGCGAGCACGTGTGGATGTCGAGGACGTCCCTCCACTATTTCTATGTTGTTGAGGGTCACTACCCAGACAGAGTCATGCGGCAGTTTGGTCGCCGACAACATGTACCGGATGCACCTCTAGATCAGGTAGGGACTGAGAGGTTACACCGAATGAAGAGGGCGTTCCACGTTGTGGACTGGGCACGTGTTCATGGTTGGCACGTCGGTCATTGGCACCATCGGGCGGAACATGTCGTTGTGGGTCAGCAAACATTTACCCCGAAAGTCGTGGAGCAATATGGACAGTGGCACCTTAATAGGACAGTCCGCTTCGTTCAGCAACCCGATCGCGAGGCATCCACAGCTGGTTATCATGGCCACACAGAGTCGGTGAATGCCCTGGTACGTAATAATTGTAGCGTAGCTATTTTTGATGTGATGTGTTATTTAGTAATTCACTGTTTCTGTTCCGTTGTGTTCATTTGCAGAGTCACGGGTTGAGCCGAGTTGTGCATGAAATGAACGGATATGTTGAGACGTACGCGGACAACCAATATCATCAGGATTGTTGTCAGCGATTCGCGGACTTGTCAGAGATGATCCGTCATTTGATGGAGGCGTCCGGTGTGCCCCTATTGCCGGAGACAACTCTCGCTCACGAGGAAGTCGTGCACGTCAATCCCAGCCAGGGTTATTTTGCAACCCCCCGGAGATCACTGTTGCAGAGGATTGGGCGTCGTGTAATGGGTGGCGGGAGACGACGCAGACAACGAGAACCAAAGGTACCTCCGCCCGGTGTCGCTCCGACCGAGATGCCTACTCCTCCGACCGCATCCGGACGTCATTCCGTATCGGACTTCAGGCCTGGACCCTCTCGACCCGCTGGATCTTCTCGTCATAGTGGATCATCTAGGCGTTCTACATCATCTCGACGTGAAGAAGGTCAACAGCAAGTGCCAGAGTCAATGCCACTTAACGTCGATGATCTACAGCAGGCTTCCGGTTTTGGCTATACGGGTTTACTCACCACCACGGATTTCACTACCGAAGACTTAGCGGACACCACATCTCCATATCAACAGCTCCCAGTTCAATCCACGACTGCAGATCCTGTCGCTCCTGCAGCACCGCTGGGCCAAGAATTCTTCAACAGCCTCTTCTTCGGCTGGAATCCGCCCACGCAGCAGATGACCCCGCCTATTGGTACAGATTTAGATATAAGTTTAGGAATAGGGTCGAGGTCTCGGGGCCTTCCGGACACATCTACCAACAGGGAGGTTGGTTTTGCCGGGTATTCAGGAGAGCACGGAGGCGAATCATTCCATGGTTAGTGTATTCTCGTCACGCTTTTAACTTTCGACGTGTTCTTACTAATGCATACATGTTGACATTCCTAATCGTTTGATTTTATCGTATTTACTAGATACCGGTCCGCACTTTGGCGAACCAACTGCGGAGGACGTACTCGTCAGGCGATCAGAGCGTGAAGGACGCGGTCAAATACCGAAAAGGAGTAGTTGGTTGTATTATGGTCGTAAGTGAAATTAGTTATTCGAATGCATATTGTACACATTAACCCACAAGAAATTTGGGTGGGTAGATTGTATCCACTATTTAAAAAAATGTCTTCCAGGATGAGATGGAAATGTATCAAAAAAATTAAAAATCGTCTCTTTGAAGATGTTCACCATTTTTTTTTTTAGGAATGAAGATAACATCATTTTTTATATATATGAACAAAAACAATAAAAATAGTATAATAACATCATTTCCAATAAAAATGAAATTAATTATTCTATGTATCATAGTTCTAATCATCATCTTCGACATCCTCATCATCTTCCTCGTCGTCCTCGTCGTCCTCATCGTCCTCATCGTCGTCGTCCACGTGGTAGTCAACATTTTCACTATCATCATCGTTGTGCTCATCATAGAGATGCGTGTTTCCGTGAAGTCCGTACGGGTCGTACAACATGTTCAACGGCAGTCTATCCGCCGGTGTATGAGAGAACGTGCATTTCCTCCTGTCGTGATCTCTTCCGTTGCAATTGCTACAACCTCGGGGTCTTCGACCTGTCATGTTCAAGTAGTCCCTCGCGCCACGATGTCGTCTGTTTACTCTTCTTCGGCCAGGACCGGTATGATGAACCATGCGAGTGTCGTCTGGTAGGAGCAAAAAATCCGATTCGGGCCAAGGATTTGGAAGAGGGGCGAACACACCACTAAACTGTTGTCTCCAACCAGTCCTCGTGTAGCAACTATGGAAAAGGTCGAGACGACGGACGTGGAGTTCCTTCGCGACTGCCATTGCATGAGAACAAGGTATCCTGTAAGTGTTCCAATGTAAGCATGAGCATGAACCCATATCGAATTGAATTGTATGTCTGTTGCCTGCAACTCCGAAATGCATTGGCGGAGACTTAACGTTGAACACACGACCGGGAGCATTTGGATATAACGAGACATCGTACCGTCTTGATCTCAATTTGTTAGCCTCGAACTTTGCCATTGGTTTTTCTGCGAGCGCATATCTGTATCTATTTATCTTCGACATTTCGTCCACAAATATGGCCATGACTTTGGCGTGCGTGGCCTGAACGAACGCCATGATCGGCAAGAAGCGGTCGCCTCTGAGTACGTTATTGTAACTCTCAACGTCGTTCGAGGTGGTTGTTCTCCATCGGTGGAATTCGTCTAGGATCAAAGTCCACTTCTGCAGGGGAATACGTTGCAGATACGTCGCCGCAGCTGGACTCAATTCTATGAGATCTGCCCATGCTTGGGTATACTTAGCCTCATCCAACTCGGTACCGACCGTGCAAGATAAGGCATACAAACCGGCCTTCTTCGAAACGTTAGACAGCATATTAGCACGAATGTGCTCCATACAATACATGTTCGTAAGCAATAGTTAATTAAATGACTAAATTGAACGGGAGATTACAATTAAAGTGTTGTAAGCGGTCACCTGTGAACACCCCAGTTTGGAAATTTCGTATCGAGCTTAGCAGTAGCCGACAGGATGCCCGAATTACGATCGGAGATGATGCAGGTGAACCTATCTCGTAGAACGTGAAGTTTCAGGTACTTTAAGAACCAATACCAACTGTGGTTCGACTCTTCGTCTATGATCGCATATGCGATCGGTACGACTCTGTCGTTGGCAGTCTTTACGACCGCTACGATCGTCTTACCCTTATACGCCCCACGTAGATGCGTTGCGTCGACAGTAACTACGGGGTGGCTGTGTTCAAAAGTGAGACAAATACCGTCATTGGCATATAATACCGTCATGCGGTATCTTAGTACGTTTGTTCGGACGATTAACGCATTCTACAGCCCAAGTTACCTTGTCTGACTTCGTCGTGCGAAATTCTCTTCCCCTTCTCGTTGACCAAATCGCTATCGCACCATTAAGCTCTTCCTTGTTAGAGAAATGCATTCCAAGCTTTATATTATTAGGGTCCCCATTGTATAATTCCGGAGCACCAGGAATGCGGCGATTTGTTACCTCATTAGGACCATCCATGTTGCTGAACACATGATAGTCTCTTACTGGTGGGACGGTGTAATCCTCGTTCGATGAGGCGTCTCCTCGTCTACCGCGATTTCTGCTACTACCCTCTCCCCCGCGAGAGGATCCAGCGGGACGAGAGGGTACAAATCTAAAATCTGATACGGAATGATGAGCGGCGGCAGCCGGAGGAGGAGGTACAACAGGCGGAGGTCCCTCGGGTGATTGCTCTCTGCATCGTCTAGCGCTACCGAAAACCCGACTCCCGAGCCTCTACAGCAGTGATCTCCTCTGGGGCGTGGCGTAACCCTGGGTTGGTTCGACGTGTTCATCGCCCTGACTAGCGACAGCGGTCTCCTCCCTGAAATGGTGTAAAGACTCGCGAGGTCTACTACTACCCTCTCTCCCGGCATTGAATCTTGATGGCTGGTCAGAATTATGAATCTGATTGTACCTTATAAACAAGTCACGACTCCAAGAATGGAGTTGATACATCAATGATAGCATGGCATCATCATTTATTACGATACATTGTTTTTCACCGTTATCTACCGTGTATACATAAATCAAATTCAATTGTACCTGTTCTTTTTGGATTCCGACATAATCGCATATTATTTGAGAAAAATCATCGAAACTCGAAATACCATCAATAGAATACGTTGCGTCTGGAATGCTATTCACAACGACTTTGCCTTCCACGAATTGTATAGAACTCCTCCAGTATAAATTTAAATAGGAAGACATATTTATTAAAAAGAAATTTAAATTTCAAAATTATTATAAATAAAATTGAAATAAATAAACTGATGAGAGAGGAGGAAATGGTGCGGAAGTGAGATATGGGTGCGGGGTTTATATAGGGTGCTGAAATTATTTTCGACCGGATTTGGTGTTTCCGGTCCAACATTAAACCGCATATCAAGTTTCCGGTCCAACATTAAACCGCATATCATGTTTCCGGTCCAAGCTTATGTTTCCTTAAAACGGAAACAAGGTTTCCGGTCCAAGGTTGAAACGGAAACAATGTTTTCGGTCCAAGGTTAAAACTATCCAGTCCAAGGTTTAAAACGGAAACATTGTTTCCGGTGCAAGGTTAAAACGGAAACATAGTTTCCGGTGCAAGGTTAAAACGGAAACATAGTTTCCGGTCCAAGGTTAAAACGGAAACAATGTTTCCGGTCCAAGGTTAAAACGGAAAGGATGTATCCGGTCAAAGGTTAAAACGGAAACAATGTATCCGGTCCAAGGCTAAAACGGAAATCTCGTTTCCGGTCCAACGTTAATTAATCTCCCCCAAAACAAGGTTAGTAATCTCGGAAACGAAGTTTCCGGGAAGCATCAAATATGTCCACCTGTCTCCACCATTGTTCACAAAAGTACTGTACCCGAATATTTTGGCTGATTTTGAAAAACGTGAAAAATTTTTAGGCTAACGAAAAAATATGAGGAAAAGAAAAATATTATAGATAAAATATGAGGACGAAAATATACGTTTTCTTATCAGAAAATTGGCCTCTCTCTAATTTAAGTTTATTTCTCAAATAATTGATTTTCAAAATCATTACTTACCTGTATAATTTAGGATCCATCAAATTACATATCAAATTTAATCTGTATATATAAATGTTAAGATATAACATTATGTAAGAATTTATCTTAAAAGTATGAAAGATCGTATATTTTGATACGAATGAGATATTATTTTTTATTTTACTAGTCATTAATCTCGTCCGTTGAATAAATTTATTATGTGTATGAATACATGAACAAATATTGAAAAATTCATCATAATAAATATAAACAAAATTGTGAAAAATAAAAATTGATGTATATGTAGTGTATTTAATTTAAAAATCAATAATCATCAGAGAAATTCTAAAAATAAAAAAAAAAAGAAAAAACTCTCCATAAAAAAGAATGGCGACTGCGGGCTAAAAGGTGGCTACTAAAAGGGTGTTTTAGGAAATAGGGTTTTGATGGAGAGAGTGTCTTTTTTTTTTCCTCCAAAACTAAAGCTCATGGATTTCTCTCTTAAATTAAATCGTGAAGTTATATATATATATATATATTTTTTAATAATATTTTCCAACTTTCTTCGATCTTTTTCTCCAATAATGCATCTTGCGCAGCCAGGTTTGTATTCCCTTAAATCAAGGGCGGAGTCAACCGTCAACATTGAGGGCCATCCGGCAACTAATACGGTAAGAAACTAATACTTAATATATATCTTTGTCTATGCACCGACAATATAAATTGATTAAAACATTAAATTATTATATTACTTTTATATTTAATCAGCAGAACATACTTTGTTGATATGAATCATTTAAGTTAATCCATTATGCAAGTCCTATTCATGATCATCTTTTATATTTTAGGGTCGAAAAGAAAGTATATTTTACTAATAAAAAAAATAGTTTTCATATCAAAGTAAATGATACTAGATAATAAAATTGGCATATGATTGACATTACTCACATTTTTATTTGTAATTACTCATAATTTCATTTATGTTAAATTTAATACCTACCTGTATCAAAATAAACTTTTTTTTTCCTTTTTAGAATAACTTTTCTCGAGATTCGAGCTTGATTTTATTCCATTTTTTCCAATGTAACCAAAACTTTTCAACTTATATTAACAAAATTAATGCTATTTAAATATTTGTATATTAAATTAATATTTTCTTACTTCAAAAAAATTAATATTTTCTTCCTTATCCAGCAGATTTGACTTTGTCGAAGAAAATACTTTCCGTAAAGTTCACTTCGTTACTTTAATATATATTTATTTATTTATTTATATAAACTGGAAAATTCATTGATTAATGCATACAAGAACAATTATACATATTCATAATTTCCTCTGCCTCCTCTGTGCAAAAATGATTAATCTTTCTGTCTCAATAAAAACTCCATGGAATTTTATTTTATTTGTCACTATTTTATTTCCCGTTTTAGTTAAACCCAGCGACGTTCCGGTCATCACCGACAGTCAAGTGCTAACAAAGGCAGAGTACTTGGGCGTCGGAAAGTTGGATGCATGTGAAGATATTCTGTACGACGAGAAATTAGGAGTTATTTTCACAGGTTGTGGTGATGGTTGGATTAAAAAAGTTCATATCAGAAATCATACGAAAAATTCAGAATTAAAGATCGAGAATTGGGTCAATACCGGAGGCAGACCTCTCGGATTAGCTTATGGATGCCACAATGAACTCATCGTCGCCGATCGTCAAAAGGTTAGATATATATACCGTTTTATTAATTACTACTATCAATACGACAGTTAATTAGACACAGAGGGAGTAGTTGATATTCAATTATATATGTAAAACTTGGCTATTAATTTTATGATCGATGTTAGGGACTATTGAATGTGACAGGGGATGGTATGGTGAAAGTATTGACTGATGAAGCTGAAGGCAACAAATTCAATCATACGAATGCTGTTGGTGTAGCCAGCAATGGCATCATTTATTTCACTGATGCTTCCAAGAATTACGAACCACTTGGGAGATTCATGAGCTTTAATCCTAAAACTAATCAGACTAAAGTGTTGGTTCGTGATATCTATTTTCCTAATGGTATGATTATCACACCGGATCAAAAGTCAGTCATCTTTTGCGAAAGTCCCAAGTAAGTCTCGATCTCGATCGCGTTTAACTAATTTTCTTTGCAGTATTTATCGACTAAATATATATCTGTGTGAAAATTTTACTTAGAATTAATGTAGAATTGATCTCGATGGATTAGATTTGTCCTAAGTACTTCATGTACCAGATTAGACTTTACCGGTAATCTGGTATAGTTAATCTAGGGATTCCTTGCTGGGTAAGAGGGATCAGGCTATGCTATATCCAGTCGCTTGTTTGGCAGCTAAAAATAGCTAGGTTTTCTGGTGAAAATTACGTTGTTTAGTAGTCCTCGGCCTAGTTGAACTAAAAATGATACTACCTATAACGTTTTGACTTTTTAACTTTATTCACTTTTGATTATATTAGTCATTCTTATTATCCAAATATATACCGAATGAATCTAAGAAGTCCACGTCTATTTGTAGGGGAGGGAGTACTTTTTATCAAAGTAATTTAAGTAAATAATTGAACCAAAAGCATTAAAAGGGCAAGTCAAAATGAGGTGAGAGGCTGAGAATAAAAATAATGATCACATGGCATGGCATGATGTTTAATTACTACTACGAGACTACTTGCTCTGAATATTTTTGTCTCGAATAAATATTTCATTTTATTTCTTTGCAGGAAGAGATGTAACAAATATAACATAAAAAGTGGGAAAACAAAACTTTTTATTGAAAACTTGCCGGCTAGAACCGACGACATCAGGTACGATGGGCAAGGACATTACTGGATTGCATTAGTAGACAATGGACAGGTAAATTATTAACAAATTTTTTTTTTCATTCGTTTGCCCTCACATATATATATATATATTGACAGTTATATTTTTTAGGTAAAATCGACCCCTGTATATGGAACACAAGGTGGAGCTTATGCAATAACCTTAGAAGGAAAACCAGTTGCACATTACTCAGATTATAATTTCTCACTTACAGCTTGTAATAAGATTGGAAATCACCTTTACGGTGCGGCTATCTTCTTTCCATACATGGTCAAGTTTTACTCGGTTCCACTCCCTCCACCTCTACCATGATGAGCCTGCCTGCAAAACTCCAAATTATTTTCTTATGATTATTTAATTTCTTATTTGGAGTAATTGAATGAGTATCTTTACGGTATACGCAACCTTTTGTAATAGTGGGACCAATTCTTGTATTGAATAAACTTGGGACCAAAATGTAGCTTGATAAGACTTACACATCAATTCAGATTATTCACATTTAGTTGTCTCGGGCAAGTAGGGTTTTTATAATACTATTAGATGGAAGACAACATATTACATATATGACTTGTTACACCTCAAATATTAATTTGTTAGACATAGAATTTTAAATTAATATCATGCATACATGCATTCATCATATAATAAGACGTACGATTAGAATTAAATATTATCGTGACATTGCGTGCATTGTTATAGTGTTACATTAAAAATTATATAGATATAAAGACTGAATTATAATTTATCAAACCTGAAAGTAAATTTAATTAAATAGTTAAAATGTGAGGATGATTTAAAAAAAAGGACTTCCGTAAAGTACTAGCTTCCTTTTTAAATAATAATAATAATATAAGAATATATATATATGTTACTTGATCCGATCAGGATCAAAATAAATAGAAAAAAAAAAGACTAATACAGAGAGAGAACGGAGGCAAGAAAGAAGAGAAAGAAAGAAAGAAGAGAAAGAAAGGAAAGAAAAAAAGAAAGACCGATCGGGAGGGAAAAAAAAGAATAAGGGACTTGTGATTTGAAGGTAATCGATTATGGAGGAAGCTAATTTTTGTTAATTTAATTAAAAAATTTTGATTTTTGGTAATAATTTTTTATTTTCTTGTGGTTGGTTAGAATTAAGTTAATTATTCAAGATAGATAAATATTTTTTATATGTGGTGAATCATGTCATGATTTTTTTATTTAATTGTTTGATTAATTTGGATTAAAGATTTCATGTAGAGATTTCATAGATATTAAGTTGATCTAGCTATGGGTAACCAATACATATGTATCTTGATGATTTAAAGCTTAGATTATGTTAAAAAAAAGTTAATTGAATTGGTATTGCTTTAAAAATGTGTTATGGCAACTCGAAACTTAATTCTGGCATTCTTGATATATTGATTTGCGTGCATTAAAATCTACATTATGACGCATTTCATGCATTCACGGAATTTCATATAGAATTATTGATCGATATTAATTATCGGGATTGTTATAATAATATTAATATTATAGGTGACGGAGATCGAGCGGGTGACCAGA